>NW_019458940.1:0-482 GCF_002814215.2 Seriola lalandi dorsalis | reverse complement strand
ATTATCATCTTTATCTCTGTAAGTCTTCATTCAAATGTAACTAAGGCTGACACACACACACACACACACACACTCTGTAGATGGTGGATATCAAGTGTTTGATTCAGACAAACACACAGTGCACAGTGATCTTCATCATCTTGCTGTATTTTGTATTTTTGCTCAGTGTTGGATTCACAGTCACAGAACTATCTGAGGATTCTCCTGAAAGCAGCAGAATGATGTTATTTTCACGACTTTCACTCCAACATTTTGTCAGTTTTAACTGTTTAACGTGCAAACAGTCGAAAACACCACAGTTTCGCTCATGTGATGTCTGATGCCTCAGTTTGTGTGAAGGTGTGTGTGCCTCATGTTTCCTCAGTGGCTCAGTCAGTAGGTCGCCTCTCTGTGGATACGGAGCTCAGGGGTTCAAAACCCCAGATGACCGAAGACCTACTTTGGCAATAATGTAGCCGCTCATGCATGTAGTGTCCAAATGC
>NW_019458939.1:0-507 GCF_002814215.2 Seriola lalandi dorsalis | reverse complement strand
CTGTGTTGTCTGCTAATTAGCTAATGTTAGCATGCTAACAGGCTAAAGTAAGATGTTTATACCTTAGCATTCACGTGAGCGTCTCCTCAAGTCGGAACAAAAACTTGGGAAGTCGATGAAAATAACTAACCAGCAGCTGCACAAAGACTGAAACAGACTGAAGTGATGATTTCAATCAGAACCAGCTGATCAGAGTCGCACACACTGACCTTCATCACCTTCATCAGTTACTGAGACTTTAGGTTCCTGACACGTTTTGGTTTGAAGCTCATGAATATGAAACGTGGATCAGCTCAGTCACCAGGTGACAGGTTCACAGAGCAGAAGAACCCAGACGAAGAAGCTCTGAGCTGTGATGAAGGACCAACATGGAGGACATGGACTTCAGCTTCCGCTTGTCCACCTGTTGACACCCACCTTTGCTCTGCTCCTCCAGCATCTCCACTTTCATCCTCAGATCTGAGTTCAGCTCCATCAGCAGCTTCCTGTCCTCCTCCGTCCTCTCCT
>NW_019458938.1:0-536 GCF_002814215.2 Seriola lalandi dorsalis | reverse complement strand
AAAAACATCATAGTATAGTAAGTCATAAAAATGCCAAAAAAAGTCATAGTATAGTATGGCATAAAACGCCAAAAAAACATATTTCTATATTAAGGCATAGAAAGTCATAAAAACATCATAGTATGGCAAGGGATCAAACAACATAGTGTAGTAAGGCATAAAATGCCAAAAAACATCATAGTGTAGTAAGGCATAAAAATGCCCAAAAACATCATCGTATAGTAAGTCATAAAAATGCCAAAAAACATCATAGTATAGTAAGTCATAAAAATGCCAAAAAACATCATAGTATAGTATGGCACAAAAAGTCAAAAAAACATCTTACTATATTAAGGTATAAAAAGTCATAAAAACATGATAGTATGGTAATGCATGTAATGTCATAGTATAGAAAGGCATAAAAAACAGCATAGTACAGTGAGGAATAAAAAACATCATAGTATAGTATGGCATAAAAATGCCAAAAAACATCATAGTATAGTATGGCATGGAATGTCAAAAAAACATAAATGGTCATAAAAACGTCATAGTATAGT
>NW_019458937.1:0-635 GCF_002814215.2 Seriola lalandi dorsalis | reverse complement strand
GCAATTAATGTATTTGTTTTGTTGTTCTCCTCTAACCATTTGAATGCTATCAGATTAGCATCAAGTTCAACTGCATATACTGATAAACGATCTGTGGGTCTTTCCTTTATTGCAACCCTGAACTGTGGGATGAAAGTTGCAACTCCTGTGTGTCCAGTCTCAGGATCTTTTGACCCATCTGTGAATACCAATAATTTATCCCCATAGTGCTGTTCAATGTAATTTTGTGCTATACTCCCAGCATATGCCTGTTTGGATTTCCTCTTTAATTGCTGCTGCAAGTTTAAATGACTAATGATATATGAAATAACCATGTAGGAAAGGCTGAAGAAGGGACTGTTGGACTGCTTCCAGTCTCCTAAAGGGGCGGGGAGGTGGAGAAACTCATGTGACACAGATAGGAAATAAACGGTAATGAAGCGTCTCAGTTTCTGCTGCTGCTGCTGCTTCTTTTTCCTTCTTCTTCTTCTTCTTCTTCTTGGCGGTTGGCAAACCAGCTTATAGGTGCATTACCGCCACCAACTGGAATGGAGTGTGGATCAGGAAGTCTAGTTAAACTAAACTAAACTCATATCCGCTTAATCATACTGGAATAAGATCTGAAAGCATTCCTTTGAGTTCTTTTGCAGAACATC
>NW_019458936.1:0-1186 GCF_002814215.2 Seriola lalandi dorsalis | reverse complement strand
ACTTTTAATGCCTTACTATACTATGACGTTTTTATGACTTTTTATGCCTTACTATACTATGACGTTTTTATGATTTTTTATGTCTTACTATACTATGACTTTTTATACCTTACTATAATATATTGTTTTTATGACTTTTTATGCCTTACTATACTATGACGTTTTCATGCCTTACTATACTATGACATTTTCAGGAGTTTTTAATCCTTACTATAGTACGACGTTTTTATGACTTTTTATGCCTTACTATATTGTGACATTTTTATGACTTTTTTATGCCTTACTATACTATGACTTTTTATGCCTTACTATACTGTGACGTTTTTATGACTTTTCATGCCTTACTCTACTATGACTTTTTATGACTTTTTATGCCTTGCGATACAATGACTTTTTATGCCTTACTATACTGTGACGTTTTTATGACTTTTTATGCTTTACGATACTATGACTTTTTATGCCTTACTATACAGTGACTTTTTTTATGACTTTTTATGCCTTACTATACTACGACGTTTTTATGACTTTTTACGCCTTACTATACTATGAAGTTTTTTTGACTTTTTATACCTTACTATAATATATCGTTTTTATGACTTTTTATGCCTTACTATACTATGACTTTTTATGCCTTACTATACTATGACATTTTTATGACTTTTTATGCCTTACTATATTATGACGTTTTTATGACTTTTTATCCCTTATTATACTATGACGTCGTTATGACTTTTTATGCCTTACTATACTGTGACGTTTTTATGACTTTTCATGCCTTACTATACTATGACGTTTTTATGCCTTACTATACTATGACTTTTTATGCCTTGCTATACTATGACGTTTTTATGACTTTTTAATCATAACTATACTATGACATTTTTATGACTTTTTATGACTTACTATACTACGAGTTTTTATGCCTTACTATAGTATGAAGTTTTTATGCTTTATTATATTATGTTGTTTTCATGACTTTTTATGCCTGAATATACTATGATGTTTTTATGACTTTTTATGCCTTACTATACTATGACGTTTTTATGCCTTACTATACTATGACTTTTTATGACTTTTTAATCATAACTATACTATGACGTTTTTATGACTTTTTATGCCTCACTATACTATGACTTTTTATGCCTTACTATACTATGACGTTTTTATGACTTTTTTATGCCTTACT
>NW_019458935.1:0-507 GCF_002814215.2 Seriola lalandi dorsalis | reverse complement strand
ACCGGTGTTCTATTAACCGTTAATTAGTGTTACAGTAACGGTTGTTATCTATCTTAGATTGTAACAGACTTTTTACATATGAAAATATTTCCAGAAATAACATTTGAATTAAATGATGTATGGTCGTCAGAAGAGGATGAAGAGAAGGAAAGAAGCCTGGATACTTAGCACACACCTCCAGGTGCGCTCATATGACATCATCGGTTCAGGAAAATGTTTGTGTTTCTTATCAACAGTCCAGTACCCGTCCAGTTGCGGAACAGTTTGTTGGCATAGCCAAATTAATTATGAAATAAACAAACAGATCATAATCTGTTGTTGCTTATTACTATTAACTAATATGACGCTTGTAGAACTGGTGTATAAAAGTCTACAACCGAATCACAGCCGTGCTGATATTCAGTACAATATCACTCCCAAGAGTATGCTATTGCTTAATCAATTAGTTTTACAGAATATCTCTCAGGAGGTAATAACAGAAATAACCTTATTGGCATTAGGACAAGG
>NW_019458934.1:0-580 GCF_002814215.2 Seriola lalandi dorsalis | reverse complement strand
AAAAATTCAAATACTCCAGCATTCATGGGAAAGTGCTGAACATCAGCTTAGGTTCTGTCGACATTAACTGCTTCAGTACGACCATGATGACTCTTCCTTTATGATCATGTCCCTGTGTCACTGAGCAACACCTGCCCTTGGCTTTTGCGCATGAACTACACACAGGTCAAGTGTGTTGAGGTGACTGTCTGATGAATGCCTGGGCTGAATTCACAGTGGTCAGAGGGGTCAAAGGGGAGTTCAGATCCTGTAGAAAAGCAATGAAAATAAAAATACAAATAAAAAGTAGAAAGTTTGTCTCTGTTGATGACTCAATACTGTTTGTAGTTTCAGTCATTAACTACACAAAAAAATGGAAGCTACTTGAATCACTGAGCACATATTAACATAGCTGAACTACCAGCAAGCTACTGCAAAATGTAGTTAAACTACTAGAAAATGCAATTTCAAAGTAAAGGTCTGCTGGACGGCAGATAAAGTGGGAAAAATATTCAAAATAAAGCGAACAATTCAACAGATATTAGCTTTTTTTCTGTGGGTATTCTTTTTAAAGCTGTTGTTGTCTGTGTCTGTACTTGCG
>NW_019458933.1:0-593 GCF_002814215.2 Seriola lalandi dorsalis | reverse complement strand
GTCATGATGTAGATTAAACAAGACCAGGTGAAAACCTCTAAACCACATCACATCTGGATGCAGCTGCTGTCAGATGTTTGCTTCTCTCCTCATGTTCACGTTACCTTCAAAATAAAAGTTACACCAGGAGCCGGTTCCACAGAACACCTTAAGTTTTCTACTTAAGTCTGACACTTAAGGTTTAACTTTTCCTTAGCTGAGGGAGTCACTTAAGGGTGTTTCACATAATCTCTAACGTTAAGGCATTTACAGCAATGAAATAGATTTTACAGAAGTAAAATTCTACTGTTTCCATGGAGACTGTTGATTTGCTTCCATTAGCTCTTGTAATACCTGCTCTCTTATCCTCCTGTTGTTTTGGCGGGAACTTCACCGCGGTGAACTTTGGTCTTTAAGGTCTTTTGTTCAACAATTTAACTGACTTTAAGTGATTCCTGAAGTTAAAGACTAAGATGAGGAGAAAACCTTAAATATTTAAATGAACATTTTAAGGAAACCTTAAGGAGAAAACTTAAGGTGTTTTCAGCAACTGGCCCCTGAGTCCTGGATCCAAACCACATACTGTCTCACCTGAGCTGTGACTGTCTCACCTG
>NW_019458932.1:0-514 GCF_002814215.2 Seriola lalandi dorsalis | reverse complement strand
AACGTGTTTCCCATAAAAACAGACACAAAAAATTGATGAGTCACCCAGTTATTAATTATCTCAGCCTGCTGATGAACGTCCTGATGGTGTAGTGCTTCCAAAATAGGCCCTGGATGTTCCTTCAAATAGGCTGTCTCATAATTAGCACAAACATCGCCCACGGCTGCAACGAGCGAGCCTGGACTTCAACCATATGTGATCATAAATAGAAAAAAAACTCTACTATTAAACAGCCCTTCCTGTCAGAGGTATCTACTGTTTCTATGTGAATTTTCAGCTGCTTAATAGCTGCATATAAATCAAATAAAAATCATTATGATATGTTTTTGGAAATTGAAAGACAAAGAAAAAAAGGAGAGCAAGCATCAACAGTGAAGAACCAGAAGCTGCAGTTCCTCTAATGGCCACTAGAGTCTGGCTCCAACAGTGAGTCAGTCCCCATAGACTCCCATGTTAAAATGTCCAACTTTACAGCAGAAATAAACATGTTTACAGCCTGGTACAAAAAGAGTTT
>NW_019458931.1:0-508 GCF_002814215.2 Seriola lalandi dorsalis | reverse complement strand
TTTTCTGTTTTTACATTTCAGGCTGAATTTGGATGAACACAAGGACTAAGTATTATTATGTATTATTACTAACCTGTGTGTCTGCGTCTCTCTCTCCAGTCTGTTCTCCTGCTGCAGTTCAGCAGACTGGGTGTTGTTTTGGCCGTCCGACCCAGACACTGACCAAAACTCCAGCCAGGCTCAAGACCTGCTGCGCTGCGAGATAGTCAACCCCCTTCGAAGGTCTGTAAATGTGCTTGTGTGTGACTGGCTCTATACATCATATGTGAGAGTGTGACAAGGATATTTTTTACTATAAATGTGATCAGAATCATTTAACACAACACGCTGGAATCTTACCAAAACTACAACAGACTTGATCCGATTATTGATTATTGTCGTACTATTCTTATGTTTTTATTTACTTCTTGTGTAACTCATCACATTCCTTGTTCACATGTTTTTTTTTTTTTCAATACACAAGGCTTTCCCTAAACTGTTTGTGTACTGGTGTGTTTCCAAGGTATGG
>NW_019458930.1:0-548 GCF_002814215.2 Seriola lalandi dorsalis | reverse complement strand
TTAATTCAGTTTCACCTCTGACCTCTGACCTTTACTTTAACACTAACATCTAATCATCTAATTATACACAGGAAATATAAAAGTCTAAGGTCAGAAACTGTGACGGTCACATGACTGGACACCTGCAGGACGACAGACGTGAGGAGGAACCGGACGATGTGTTAAATATAAAAGATATAAAAGAATAGAACGTGAAGTATTTCTGGATTTCTGGATTCAGGAGGTTCAACGGGACGTGGGCTTGTCAGTTCATCAGGCAGCTAAAGCTGATCCAACAGTCCGGCAGTAAATCCTCCGTCATGAAGGTTGCAATGTTCAGCGTCTGTAGAAACGGTTTCAGAGAGGAGATATTTCCCTGGTGTGCTTCGGTTTCACTAACGAGCGTCTCTCAGCTGATTACCAACAGGTGTGCCGAGCGTCTACCTGGAATCAGAGTCGTCCCAACATGAAATCCCAGAACAACCGAAACCAGAACCGTACCGTACCTCCACAATGCTGTGTACAGATTATACAAGCAAACTGTTATTTATCAGTCACAGGGCGTTTCC
>NW_019458929.1:0-594 GCF_002814215.2 Seriola lalandi dorsalis | reverse complement strand
TTCAAGTTGATATGGTGAACATGTTGGCCAACAGTTGCCTCTTTGCACACTCAGCAGATAAGAAACAACATTATCATTCATCTGGAGTCATGTTAGTCATCACTGGATAGATGTAAGTCCAATATTCACTTACTTCCTTTTTAGCTTTGTTTTGGTCTCCACAAAATCTTATAGCAGGAAATATCAGGTTTCAGTGGCTGAAACTAGCTAGCTAGCATCACATAGCTTAGGGTTGAATTTATAAGATCTTCTTTGTTGAAAAGAGTTGCCTGCGGCTGCTAGAAATGGGAATGATGCAAGCAGTGAGAGTGAACCAGAACAGTAAAGCTGTGGGCTGTTAAACCAAAACAGTGAGCTCAAAGATCCTAAAACTCTTCACAAGTGGGACTGCACATTCAGCATAATCAATTCTCCCATTTTTAATATAAAATCATAAATAATGTCCCTAATCATTGTCATGTTTTCATTTTGTTCAGACCTGGATTTCAACTTAGGAGGTCCATGAGATCCAAAATAACTACCTGACACCTGAACACCCTGAGTGTCAAATAGTTAATTAATGAGACGTAGATAGATAGATACAGTAGATAGATA
>NW_019458928.1:0-543 GCF_002814215.2 Seriola lalandi dorsalis | reverse complement strand
GTGTGTGTGTGTGTGTGTGTGTGTGTGTGTGTGTGTGTGTGTGTGTGTGTGTGTGTGTGTGTGTGAGCACTGAGTCGTAGTGGCCTCTGACTGTCAGGCTGAAACGGTTCTAATAGTCCAGGTTGAAATTAAAATAATGTCTTATATTCACCACAAATGTGTTGTAGGTATTACATTTGCAGATAGTGTGTTTAAGACTGGTAGAAAAAACAATGAAAAATAAAAATACATAATTATGCTGTTGTCGATTTGTTAACGGACACAAATTTGTTTTTAAGACACGGTCATTCCGACACACTACGGGACACTGACCTGATAGTTTGGCATAAAACCACAGTCTACACGTCCACAGGCAGATGATTGGATCATTTTTAGTGAGATTTTAAAAAGTCTGTACTACTAAACACTAAAAACATTTTGTTTTCCCTCTGACTGTCTAAAAATGAATATGAAATTCTGTAGTGGGATGAAAATGTTTTACATCTTTTATTGTTGAGTTTGTATTTTTGTCGAGTATGTGCTGTTGAACTTCCATGACGAGCA
>NW_019458927.1:0-627 GCF_002814215.2 Seriola lalandi dorsalis | reverse complement strand
CCGTCGTCAGGTAGAAGATACCTGTCGCAAATCAGTTTATATATGATGTAATCTGTGAGAGGCAGGAAGAGGAAAAGAGGAGAGGTAGATGAAGAAGAGGTGGGGGAGAAAAGGAGGTGGAAGACTGAGAGGGAGGGAGGAGGAAGAGGAAGCAGTGGCAGGAGGTGAGTGACTAAATAAGGAAAAGATGGAGAACAGGAAAGGAGGAGGAGGAAGGAGAAGAGGAGGTGAAGAGGAGGTAAAGGTGGAGAGGAGGTAAAGGTGGAGAGGAGGTAAAGGTGAGGAGGCAGGGAGGGGCCGCGGGGGATAAACACTAAAACCTGCAGTGTTTTATCAAGGCGTGGCCTCCTGACCTCCCCCTCCTCCTCCCCCTCCGCCTTTACATCCTCCCCCCTCCTGGGAACCAGTAGAAACCACTGGAAACCAGTCTGAGAGCCAATGAGGAGGCCCGTCTCCTCCTCCTCCTCTCCTGTATGTTTCAGCGGAGGCCCGTTGCGTGACCACTAATCACCTCTGAGGGCGAAGCAACTCTGGAGCAGCCGGCCGCCGCCGCCGAAGAGGCTCGGTCAGCTGATCCGCTCAGCTCGGCTTGTGGTTAATAATGCAGCAGCAGCAGCAGCAGCGAGG
>NW_019458926.1:0-536 GCF_002814215.2 Seriola lalandi dorsalis | reverse complement strand
GAAGCATTAGCCTGGGATGATGCTTTGATGCTGGTGATTCATTCTCATCTTCAGAGTCAAAGCCACTGAATGAAGGAGCCTTGCATGTGTTTTTCCACATGCATGGTAGGAATGGAAAGAAACCCTGCTAAGAACCAAGAGGTGTGTGGATATGCTACGGAGTACACCAACATTATATCTACTTATTTATGTGTGTCAGACACAAGCACTTGACGACAGGACATTAGAATATGTATTAAATTGAATATTAAATTCAGCAGTGTCGTCTCTCTGCTTCTTATTAGAAGATATATACAGCTTTAGATGCTGAACTTCAAAAATATGAACGTCTGTAATATTGGCTGGATTTGTACAAGAGTGAAGTGACTCAATAACTTAGGGACATGTGCTTTTGCTATTGATTGTTTTGTGGTGCATTCAGCACCACAGCTGAGTCACAACACATATGGTCAAATGGGCCCAGGAAGACTCCTGTGGTTATAATCTTTCATTTCTCTATTTTCCTCATTCTTCCTCCCCCCCCCCCCCCCCCCCCC
>NW_019458925.1:0-590 GCF_002814215.2 Seriola lalandi dorsalis | reverse complement strand
AGTGACGTTTCTTTGTGTGTCTTTCTGTTGCAGACAGCTCGTGGACAGATTTCACTGCCTCTCCTGTGACCGAACTGTTGTCAAGCAGACCCCCGGACCGTGAGTCAACACAAATAACAGTGACTATCATAATGCATGTATTTAGATTTCTACTCGTTATGTGTCCAGAGGAAAAGTTATTTCATAATAAAATTTCCTGTGTCTTATATTTTAATGCCTCAACCAGGGCCAGAGGCATATTGTTTATGGGTTGTCCGTCTGTCCGTCCATCTGTCAGTCCTATTCTTGTGGACAAAATATTTCAATTTGGCACAAACATTCACTAGGACTCAAGGATGAACTGAACATATTAAGATTTTGGTGGGCAAAGGTCAAAGTTCAAGGTCACGGTGATCTCACGTTCTTGTGAATGTGACATATCAGGAACACCCAGAGGAAATTTCATTACTTGTGTCACACTGTGACCTCACAAAACACTTTTGTGGCCATAACTCACAAATTCATTCACTAATTATGACACAATTTAAATCGAATGTCTGTAAGATAAAATGAACTGATTACATTTTATTTCCAAACGGTTAAAGGCCATT
>NW_019458924.1:0-609 GCF_002814215.2 Seriola lalandi dorsalis | reverse complement strand
ATGTCCCCATCAAGTTGTTTTGCCCGCAATCCCGATCCGAATCATTTTAATGAGTATCTGCCGATACCGAGTCCCGATCCCATACGTTGCACAGTGCACACTTCGAATACAGTAAGTAATTAAAATCAGTCCAATGTATATGCTTGCCAATTGAAAAACTCTGCAATGCATTAAGAAAATAAAGTGAATCCAAGCAGTTCCTTAATGTTTGATAATATTATTTTTAAATCCAAAGTAGAGTCGATCCAGTGCGCCATGAGGCTAAGCAATGACAAGGGGCAAATGTCTGTGGTAAAGCCAAAAGTTCCAGCAACACTTGTAGTTAACAGAAGGAATTGTTCTGTTAACTACAAGTGTTGCTGGAGCTTTAACCTCTTCGGTCTTTTTCCTTTCTCCATGCAACTTGGAAGAAGGTGAAATTGTGCCAGAAACCTTACTTTGTAAAGCCAAAAGCCGTCTGATAAAAGACCATGGAACTTGTTGTAAAGCTCAGGTGGGGCAGTGTCTGAAATGTTGTGTCAAGAGGGGAGGGTGTAGCGTGCCTCCAAAAGCTCCAGAAGATGGTGAAAACCTGTATTTTCTGGTCATCCAGAGTGATGAATTCAATTA
>NW_019458923.1:0-495 GCF_002814215.2 Seriola lalandi dorsalis | reverse complement strand
AAAAAAAAAAGATATGCTCCTGTGATTCACCTGGGACTGAATTACAGAAAATGTAACCTCTCTCAACCTGTTCTTGTCGGACATAAGGCCATGACCATATCAGATGAGCTTAATTTACTTCACTGATACCACCTATCATGTTCAATCAATATATAAAATGATTTAAAAAACTGGACATTTCAGCCATTTATCCAGCACTTTAAATACATATTTTAACTTCTTTTAAATCAGTTGAGTTACTCAGTTTTTACAGGTAAATGCACAAGTACCCCCTGGGGTAGTTAAACCCTTGGTTGGGAATCAGTGGACTTAGCATGAGTTGAATGGCATCTAAAAGGACCTCAAAACCTCTTCCAACCTAAAGTAGCATGATGAACACACTGCAGTTTTTAACCTTCAGTATTGTTTACTTTTTGTATTTCTTTTTTTTTTTTAACCGATAACCAATTAGTGGCTGTAAGAACTGAGCCCAGTCAGTGTTCCCGCAAAGACGAC
>NW_019458922.1:0-601 GCF_002814215.2 Seriola lalandi dorsalis | reverse complement strand
AGCAGCGCTGGATGCTACAGTGACTCGGTATCGGAAAGTGATGAGATGGGCGTACGGGGCTGGGGCTAGCTGGGTAGCATGCTAACTTCAGTAGAAAAAAAGAAGTGATAAAAATAGAAGCAACACTAGAGGGTTGCTTTCCACCTCTGGATACAGCTGTTGGTGAGCAAAGGCATGAAGCTTCATACTGAACTCACAACATTTCTTCTAGACTGGTAAGTAAACAGCTGCTAATGCTAATGTTAGCTATGTAACTATTGAAAAACGTACAAATAGCTCCTTTAAATGCCATCTAATAAGTGCAGGTTCAGGAAGTGCATTTTTATGAATGTAAGTCATGTCTGTAAGTAAGAGTTCGGGAGTTAGATTGTGTTTGTGAGGAAGTGTGTTGCTATATTAGACTTTGTGTTTTGCTCCATTGACAAAAATGTCATCCAAGAGAAAAACATCATGGCAGCCAAATGAGCAGCGAACAGGTCCTCATGCAGGTGAAATGTAAAACGTGTTGAATGTGATCATCATCAATATATATGATCATCAGCCTCACAGGCAGTTTGTAATGACGTATGTCGACTAATGGCTACTTGCTGCAGTCCTGGTG
>NW_019458921.1:0-595 GCF_002814215.2 Seriola lalandi dorsalis | reverse complement strand
AGATACAACTAGCCTGGAACAAGCTGTGGATATTCCTATTGTTTGTTCTCTTACAGGAAGCAGGCATAAAACAGTTTTCCAATAGGTGTGTCAACTGGATCAGGTGAAGGTGTCCCAGCAGAAGGTGGAAGAGGAGAACCCTTACAGAGCATGATAACACCTGATGGAATGGCATCAAAGGCAATAGCAAATTGTTTGGGGCTCACAGGAACCTTAAAATGATAGAGAAATTCTTGGTAACTGAAAATCTTATCTTCCTTATTGAAAAGTTGACTCACCAATACAATACCGTTGTTGAACCAAAAAACTAGTGATTTCTTTTTGTAACACACACCCTTGTTGCTGTATAAATGATCTATTTGGAGAAAAATTGTGCTTATAAATAAGTGCTTGCTTATGGAAATTGGAGCGAGAGACTGGAATCCGAGACCATGTGACCTGATCTGATGGGAACTGATCACTGGAGAAAACAGCGAATCATCGAGCGGAAACAGCGGCAGGACCGGAAGTAAGGGCAGGGGAAGAGAATAAAAAGCGAACCTGTGGAGCTGCGGTTTTTTGTGATGTTTGTGAGTTTAGACGGACAGACAGACAG
>NW_019458920.1:0-532 GCF_002814215.2 Seriola lalandi dorsalis | reverse complement strand
CCCCCCCAGCCTGGTACCCACAGTACACACACAGAACACATTGCATTGAGGGTACACACAGTAAATATAGTACACAGAGTACATGCAGTACATACTCAGTGCTGTAGAAATAACCTGGGAAAGTCTGGACTTGACAGATTTTATTCTACTGTATTAAAATCTAGAGGAAAATACTGAATCCCTTTTACTTCTTTTCATCAGGATTTAGTTTTGGTTGAATTAGAGTCAGATATTTAATGTAAAACATATCAGACCACTATACCAGGTTAAAGGTCACAAGGACTATTTTATGGTGTGTGTGCGTGTGCGTGTGTGTGTGTGTGTGTGTCTCTCTCTCTCTCTCTCTGTCTCTCTCTCTCTCTCAGAGGGCGGGGCTCGGGGCAGGTGGAAGGCTCTGAAGGTGAAGAGCAGGTCAGAGGTGGAGGAGACGGAGACTCTGCTCAGGTCACTGCAGGAGAAAGTCCAACAGATCCACAACAGACGACACACACTCACACAGCTGGTCCAACAGCTGCACAGCAAGGTGACCACA
>NW_019458919.1:0-538 GCF_002814215.2 Seriola lalandi dorsalis | reverse complement strand
ACAAAGATCTCAGAGACTGAGGATGAAGAAGAGATGATGAAGCTGTGTTCAGATCTTCATCAGTCCACAGTCACGCAGACTGTCTATAGATGGAGATGATTCAGTGACACAACATCCAGCTGAGACTCCAGCACCTCAACACAGATGAAGCTCAGAGTCACAGCTGAAGGCTTAACGGAACCATTGGAGCTGGTTCACGTCTCTGCTCATGAGTCCACCACACACATCATGGAGCATAGAGTCTTCTGGAACATGTTTGATGGACTGATGAGACTGAGGTTGGACTGTGTGAAGAAGATCAGCTCCTTGAGTGGAGTAAACAGATCTCTGCACACCAACATGAAAACATCCTCCCACAGGTGGAGCAGGGTGGAGGGAGCATCAGTCTCTGCTGCCTCTGGACCTGGCCCAGCTCCACCTCATCAGTTTTATCAGGGTCTCTTCAGGATAATGTCAGGGGGTCTTTCCACCTGCTGAAGCTCAGGAGAAGACAATGACCCTGAACATCAGAGTAAATCCACCTTCTGGAGTGGTCCAG
>NW_019458918.1:0-505 GCF_002814215.2 Seriola lalandi dorsalis | reverse complement strand
ATGCAGAGAAGCCAACACAGGAGAGATGTGATCTCTTTTCCTAGTTCCTGTCAGTACCTGCGCTGCAACATTTTGAGTCAGCTGGAGGCTTTTCAGAGTTACTGGGGCATCCTGATAATAAAGAACTACAGTAGTCCAGTCTAGAGGTGACAATGCATGGACTAGTTTTTCAGCATCCTTTTGAGACAGGATGTTTCTAATTTTCATGTATGAGTTGGCCTATATAGATTTTATTTTTAAATGATTATTCAAATCCATAAACTCAAAGCAATAATAGTTTATATAAAGATAGATAAGATAAATTTGAAAATTTGAATTCAAATAGCGAACAAAAAACAAACAATAGATTTAATATTCCGTTATATTTACATAAGAACAGGAACAAATGCTCTTTAAAAACTACAAACGTATATTTTGGTCATAGGAAGTTAGTAAAATGTACAATACATGATAACATATTCTCATTTTCCTATTCATCATCATTAGATTATTATGTCCCTCATTA
>NW_019458917.1:0-566 GCF_002814215.2 Seriola lalandi dorsalis | reverse complement strand
CCTTTCATGCCACTATAGTGCTATATTGGTTTTAGTATTTAACAGAATTTAACATTTGAGGTTTAAACTTTTAGTTCTATGTTAAATAATAAAATGTTAATATCAATGAGGATAAGACTAGATAACTCAATCATTTGTCTTTTATTTTTTACTTCAAATATAAATCCTTTGCACATATTTTAAGAGAAGGAGACGTTTCTGTGTTCTCTACAATTACTTTTTTTTTTATCTTTGAAATAATGTCTGACATCATCATTAACATACATTTCTGGAGTTTTTAAAATCTATTTGTTATTTTTTTAAATTTTATTTTGTTTTATTTTATTTCATTTTGACTTATACCTTTCAAATGATATTTACCATGCTATGCATTCACAGCACACAGAAACTACAATATGTTTATGTTTCAGAAAGTAGAATTGTAAGCCTAGTCCATGTAGTATTTTGGGAGTAGAAACCCTGCCCTGTTCTCAGCCTGTAAGCAGAAGGCTGCAAGTAGAATGTGTGTTTCGGAGGAATCCAGGAACCATAGGGTTCAGTACAGCACCATCATCAGCCAAGTTCGC
>NW_019458915.1:0-559 GCF_002814215.2 Seriola lalandi dorsalis | reverse complement strand
ATATAAACATTTCCTAAAGCTAATAGTCTATAAATGTGGATTACACAGCAGTTCTTTGACTGTAATAATAATATGCACATTCTGGATGTCATGTAGTGTGTTACCTTGTGTGAAGGATGCTGACAGTATGGTCACATGAAGGACATTGTCTTAAAGTCTACATGTTACATTTCAAACATTCTATAGGATAGAAGTTTGAGATTGAACTATTACATAGAAACAACTCAGGAGTTACAGAACAGTTAGATATTTAATTATATTATTCCTCAGATCTGTGTCTGTGAAGAGAGTTCTGCTGGTCACTCTCAGGATTGAAATGTGGGTTGTAGTTTATGACTCTTATCTAAGAGGGACAGAGGAAGAGAGTTTATGTGTTCATGCATGGCACAGAGAGGCCAGGATTCACACCTTAGTGATAATCAGTCCTTTTGGTGTTACTTGTCATATATAAGGAACAATCAAATCCTCTGGAGCTGACCGTTTGACTCATGGTCTGGTTGGGTCCTATGTCTCTGTTTCCTATCAATTTGATATTTGATGGTGGGAAGAGTAACAACGT
>NW_019458914.1:0-580 GCF_002814215.2 Seriola lalandi dorsalis | reverse complement strand
GGTCCTGTCTCTTCCTAACAGATTTCTACTAGTTAACAAAGTTAAAGAGATTTCTTTTAAGATCATCCATCGTTGCTATCCTGTCAAATCACTATTAGTAAGATTCAAGAAAGACATTGACGTAAACTGCAGTTTTTGTGACATGCACCCAGAGACTGTCTTTCATCTGTTTTGGACTTATGAACATACTCTGTGGCAAGGCATCTGTCGCTTCATTTTTACTTTTTTTTTTTTTAAGGATGTATTGTTTGGGTTCACAAATTATACAAGAGATCTAGAAAACAATTTTTTTCAATGCAATCTCATCATATAACATATATTTATATCCATAAATGTAAGGTGTAAACTAAACACTCTTACTACTTTTAAGAAGGAAGCAGAGTCCTATATCAGAACATTATCTACCTCATGTAATAGTAAAGCTGTGAAAACTTTCAATCTGTGCTCCAAATTTTAAATATTAGTATAATTTTTGGTATACTTTTAAAAAAAAAAATCTAACTTACTATACCACTTTTCAGTTTGTATTTGATTGTGTCGAACTCTGTTTATAACCCCTGTAATATAATTAATAATTAAA
>NW_019458913.1:0-589 GCF_002814215.2 Seriola lalandi dorsalis | reverse complement strand
AGTCTTCAGCAAAGCAGATAACCATGGTAACTTAAACTGCACACCTAACCTGCTTTGATACTGGACATGTACAGGACAAAATAGCCAGGATACTGGATAAATACATTTTACTGCCGCAATTCCACCTCTAAAATCCAATATTAATGAAGAGCCAAGGATAAAGGAAGAGGATACAGGAAGGTTACTGAATAACCATTAAAAAAACAAGGGCTTTTCACAGAATAGGTGTTTTTCAGAGACTTTATTTTCCTTGATGATTTATTGTGTCAGAGATATAATAAATATTTGTAGCATTTCCAGGGCGTTCCCCCCCCCCCCGTTCTACAAACTGTGCTTCTTTTAAATAGCACAAAGCTTACACCATCTGACAATGGTTATTAATAACGGATAAAATTTCACTTGGATATTAAGTGTGATGCAATTATCTTACAGGATTCATAGGAGTTATTACACCTGTATTCCATCACTGCAAACTCATTCTGCCAAGAAAGTATCTCCTCACAGCCTCAGTGAGGTGACCAGTCAAAACTGTGCACACTCTACCTTAATGTAGTCACAGTGATAAGCATTTTATTTAAACAGTCACCCA
>NW_019458912.1:0-601 GCF_002814215.2 Seriola lalandi dorsalis | reverse complement strand
AAAGGACAGCAGCTGGAGGGAAGTGTGAGGAAGGTGACAGGTGTGTTTACAATGTTTGATTTCTGAAAGACATTGCAGCACAGTATTGGTGTGAAAATTAGCATGTTCAGTTGGCTGTTGTGTCTACATCACTGCCGATTGGAGCTGAATCCAATAAATACCCACATCCACTGCAGAGTCATTGACTATGTAGTGAATGCAGATTGTACCCTCATCCATTGCAGATAAAAAACAGATGTTTGCATGTCTTAGCTTGTTTTTTAACCAGACTGTTGCTGTTAGTGGAATGATACAGTTGTGGTCGATGGATAACTGAGAGGGCTTGAATGTTAGATGAAGTTGCCTAACAAGCCTGGTGAGCCAGCCACTGTAGCTAAACCTGAGCAAATACTATGCAGCTACAGCGGTAATTGAAGACTTCATCTTTAATTTGCGGGCTACACAGCATGGAGGATGTTCAAGTGAGTTAAGTGATCCAAAGAAGACAGCCAGCCTTTACTTCTCTCTTGGTCTTGATAGACGGGATGCAGCAGCAGGCCTCAATGCAGCTATGAAGATAATCAGAATCTCCCAACATGTAAAGTGAGTGGACATAGGAACT
>NW_019458911.1:0-587 GCF_002814215.2 Seriola lalandi dorsalis | reverse complement strand
AAGTCATAGTATAGTAAGGCATAAAAAGTCAAAAAAACGACATAGTATAGTAAGGCATAAAAAGTCATAGTATGGTATGGCTTAAAAAGTCATAAAAACGTCATAGTATAGTAAGGCATAAAAAGTCATAGTATGGTATGGCTTAAAAAGTCATAAAAACGAAATACTATAGTAAGGCATAAAAAGTCATAGTATAGTAAGGCATAAAAAGTCATAAAAACGACATATTATAATAAGGCATAAAAAGTCATAAAAACGTCATGGTATAGTAAGGATTAAAATGTCATAAAAACGTCATAGTATAGTAAGGCATAAAAAGTCATAAAAACGAAATACTATAGTAAGGCATAAAAAGTCGTAGTATAGTAAGGCATAAAAAGTCAAAAAAACGAGATAGTATAGTAAGGCATAAAAAGTCAGGGTGTCGTGTGGCGTAGTGGTCTAAGCAGGCGCTCCATGTGTAGAGGCTACAGTCCTCACTGCAGTTGGCCCCGGTTCAAATCCCGCGTCGGATGGCCTTTTGCTGCATGTCATTCCCCCTCTCTCTGTCTCTCTCCACTATACTGTCCAATAAAAGCCCCAAAAAA
>NW_019458910.1:0-478 GCF_002814215.2 Seriola lalandi dorsalis | reverse complement strand
AGAGAGAGAGAGAGAGAGAGAGAGAGTAACATGTTCTGGACAAACAGAGCGACGACGCTTCATACAGCATTAATTCACAGGGTCTGAGGGAGCGCTGCATTCCCTTACATCAAACACAAGAGGAGGAGGAGAGGAGAGAGGAGGAGAGAAGAGGAGGAGGAGGAGGAGGAGGAGGAGGAGTCGGAGCTCCCAAACACTTGACTCTGCTATATGGATTTGTAAATACTTGAAGATGCTTTTTGAATAAACATGTTTTAGAAATGTAAATAACTTTTCGTTCTTTGTGAAAGTCATAAAACGTGAAGTTTGTCCCTGAGTTCTGATAAATCTCACTTTAGAAAAGGTTTTTTTAATTGTAACTTATTGTTTATTAATATTACTTTCATGAATGCTGAGCAGAGTAGATCAGTGATCAGCTGTTCCAAACACAACTAACTTCTTGTTGCCAGGTTGGCATAAAGAAGATCTATCTATCTAT
>NW_019458909.1:0-605 GCF_002814215.2 Seriola lalandi dorsalis | reverse complement strand
TACGACACAATTTAACTCAAATGCCTATGAGGATAAAATGAAGTGATGACATTTTATATCCAAATGGTCAAATGTCAACTTCACCGTGACATCATAATGTTCTGCAAAAACACTTCTGGCTGTTATTCAATGCTGTAACTCAGGAAGGAGAGATTGTGACCATATTTCCTGTAACTCGGCTGGTTGGCGGAGGGATACAACCGTGAGGCGGTAACTCTAGTTCATTTAAGCAACACATCTCTTACATCAACATATTCATTTAGTCATTTTGTAAAAAAAAAAATATCAAGGTAACTGCTCCAGGTCAAATGTCAACAGGCTTCTGATTGGTCAGAGCAAAACTATAAAACAACAAGGAAGTGACAAACACAAACACGTCTGAATGAATGAAGTGAAATGAAACTGTAGTTCAGTCGGATTATCAGCTAAGCACCTCATCATTGCGTTGTATTGTGTTGAGTCACTGATATATTCTTATTTAACGTATTGTATGGACACAGATGGAGCAAAAGACCCTTTGCTCCCTACTTTGAAAGTTTCTAATTTAAATGTCAATATGAATGACTGACACAGCACAGCAGAATAATAATAATAATGTTTCTTTA
>NW_019458908.1:0-602 GCF_002814215.2 Seriola lalandi dorsalis | reverse complement strand
CTTGTTTGGTGCTTCAGGATTATTGTCCCCGACATTAGAGGAGACTTTTCTTCTCTTTAATGGCACCATGGTTTACTCTGCGGTTAAATGAAGCTACAAACACGTTACGTCCATGTTTGGGTTTTGTTTTTTTGGCTAATTTTGACATTAGCCCCATTCACTCCTCTCATACATTAAACTTCTGTTGCTAGCTTGTTAACGTCTGTGTTGCTAGCTTGCTAACTTCTGTGTTGCTAGCTTGATAACTTCTGTGTTGCTAGCTTGTTAACTTCTGTGTTGCTAGCTTGTTAACTTCTGTGTTGCTAGCTTGCTAACTTCTGTGTTGCTAGCTTGTTTTAATGACGTCCGTTAATATGAAAATATAATTATTAACCATTAAATGTTACGAGCGACTTCAGTTCAGGTGTTCACCGGGACTGTCTTTATTTTCTGAGGTAGGTTAGTGACACAAAAAGCAGCAAACTTCTGTGCAAGAGTGCAACCGGATGCAGCTGTGCGGTAGAAGCCGACACCGGGAGCACGTGACCAAAAATAATTCCGACTGGAAACAGTCACTACGAGCCCAGACTGCCCGGTATGGAAGCCCATCTGTGTCAAAATAA
>NW_019458907.1:0-576 GCF_002814215.2 Seriola lalandi dorsalis | reverse complement strand
CTGCCTGTCTGTCTGTCTGTCTGTCTGTCTGTCTCTCTGTCTGTGTGTCTGTCTGCCTGTCTGTCTCGCTGTGTGTGTGTCTGTCTGTGTGTCTGTCCGTCCGTCTGTCTGTCTGCCTGTCTGTCTGTCTGTCTGTCTGCCTGTCTGTCTGTCTGCCTGTCTGTCTGTCTGCCTGTCTGTCTGCCTGTCTGTCTGTCTGTCTGCCTGTCTGTCTGTCTGTCTGTCTGTCTGTCTGCCTGTCTGTCTGTCTGTCTGTCTGCCTGCCTATCTGTCTGCGAGCTTCTTGGCTCCACTGCTCTGATGTCTTTAGACCATCTCTGATCTCCTGCTTGTGTTTGTTGTCTTCAGGCTCCTCTGGCCGCCCAGGACAGTGTACTGGGCTTGCTCAGTGTGATGTCATCACTCAGCAACAAAGACAGCGGGATGTTTATAGACTGGCAGGGCAACTCTATCCCCTGGTAGCAGTTACGATGACCACCACACCAGACCAACCAGACCAATGATTTCTGCATGTAAACATAACAAAGACACATAAAGCCTGTCAGCTGTAAGCTGTCTCTAAATGCTCTGATTGGA
>NW_019458906.1:0-685 GCF_002814215.2 Seriola lalandi dorsalis | reverse complement strand
ATGACAAACTTATGAAAAAGAAAAAGCGTTGAATAGAAGACGATAAGAATAAAAATCTTTTCAGTGGCCAGACATTCACCGTGAACACTGAGGCCGCTTTTGACCTGACCTCTTCAGAGTGAATCAGCCAAATGTCAAGTAACAATAAAAGGAGGAAGATACAATATGCCCCACACAATAAAACTGGACATGAATGGGCTGCTGGTTTCTTTTCCACCGGCCTGAAAGGTCAAGAACCACTTAATATATGTTCCTAGATGTCGGAATAACTTACATGTAATAAATATTTGAAAATACAAGCACTGTATCCACAGACTGATGCCACACACACACACACACACACACACACACACACACACACGTACACATACCTGCATGGAGACAGTCACACACAGCTCCATTCAGCTGGATGGTTAAATGTCATTACAGCTGAGAGTCTGAGTGGGCAGAAGGTCAGCCAGTCATTTACTGAAGGGTGCTCACACTCAAGTGTATGATGGCCGTTAACAGACTTCCTATCAGCATCAGTGCTGCTGGACGTCCGGGGAACACAACAGACTGTAGTGGAGGTTCTCATAAGAGTGAAGAGAGTTGTTTTGGATTGAGGATTATGAAAAGTGACTTCACTCTCAGAGAGACAAAGGACACATAGGATGAGCTTTGGGATCCGCAGATACCATGTCTC
>NW_019458905.1:0-545 GCF_002814215.2 Seriola lalandi dorsalis | reverse complement strand
TCTGACCTATCCTGTTTAAGGCTGTGGGCTGCCACAGTGTGGTGGCAGATGTTAAACTCCATTTCCATGTAATGGCAGGAGTAAGAACCAAACATATAGGTATAAGGTCAGGAACAGATCAACCTGAGATAAAGAGCATAACAAACGTGGCATAATTCATTTGCTCAGTAGCCTAAATTTACTTGAACGTGGAACTTAATTGTTCATATAGGCAACCTAGAGGTGATGTGGCTGCTTTCTTTTCTCCATTGATCTGTGGCATCGTGCCCGAATCTACTATCTCTGACACTGCATATATCCGGGTTAGTCAGTCTTCAGCAAGTTGTGGGGTGACTCATTGAAAATAATTTTCTCCATCGTTTATGGGTTTTACCGACCGGCTGCAGGCACTGAAGGTAACTGAAGGTTGTCATTTCAACACCAATATAAAATGTCATATATGGTTTCATGTTAGCAAACACTGGTGTTCAGTCATGAGCAGTGAGACAATGGAGGATTAGTTATTGTAGAGAGATGTTTTCACATCAATATAGAGTTTATTATGT
>NW_019458904.1:0-564 GCF_002814215.2 Seriola lalandi dorsalis | reverse complement strand
ACTATACTATGAAGTTTTATGCCTTACTATACTATGACGTTTTTAAACATTTTTATGCCTTACTATACTATGAAATCTTTTTTTTACATTTTTATGCCTTACTATACTATGAAATTTTTTGCCTTACTATACTATGACGTTTTTTAACATTTTTATGCCTTACTATACTATGACGTTTTTTTACATTTTTATGCCTTACTATAATATGAAATTTTTTTTTACATTTTTATGCCTTACTATACTATGACGTTTTATGCCTTTCTATATTATAACTTTTTTTTGATAATTTTATGCCTTACTATACTATGAAGTTTTATGCCTTACTATACTATGACGTTTTATGAACATTTTTATGCCTCACTATACTATGACGTTTTTGTTTTTTTTTTTAACATTTTTATGCCTTACTATACTATGAAGTTTTATGCCTTACTATACTATGACGTTTTTTAACATTTTTATGCCTTACTATACTATGACGTTTTTTTAACATTATTATGCCTTACTATACTATGAAGTTTTATGCCTTACTATACTATGACGTTTTATGCCTTTCTATACTAT
>NW_019458903.1:0-548 GCF_002814215.2 Seriola lalandi dorsalis | reverse complement strand
AGAGAGAGAGAGAGATGAGCAGGAAGATGCATAATTCATAGACGAATGTCTGAATCAGAAACGGAGTTGGTGATGAAAAGAGCGAGAGAACTTTTATATTGCAATAATAAACAGGAAGTCTGTTGTCTTCATTTCTAACGTCGCAGCTGGTCGATGCTCCGGCCTGTAGTTTAATAACAGGCTTCAGTGCCTTCGTAGTTCCAGAGACACAGCTGCTGTTAGAGCAGGAGAAGAAGACTTCCTTTCTCCTTTTTCATAAACTAAATGTTTTCAGGAGAAAGTTTTACATCTGAGAAAAGGACGTATTTAACCCCAGTGAGAGAATCACGTAGGTTTGAGAAAGAGAAAAGGAAAAGACTAGAAATGTATAAACACACGTGTCCGACAGAAAACACGGGTTCAGTGAATGTCTCCCATCGCAGCGTCTCGGGAGACAGCGCCCCTACAGGCGGCAGGCGTGACGAACCTGTTGTTATGGTTACCATAATAAAGACTCGACTGTACCGACAGCGCTGTACCGATTGTCGCCGTGGTTACTATAATAACCG
>NW_019458902.1:0-608 GCF_002814215.2 Seriola lalandi dorsalis | reverse complement strand
GATTATTTTATGTCTTCTAAAGTGGTGCGTTTAAGTGTGGGTGGAAAGCTCTGACATCAGAGAATAAGCTGCTGCAAAGCAACATTTGTCATGTACAAAGCCAAAAAATTCACATTATCCTCTTTACATGATCCTCATTTGGTAATAGTTTGTCTTTCTGGTTTATTTTTTTTTCTGCTTGTGAATAAATCATTTTCCAATAAGTTTTTATTTATTTAAATGCTATTTTTGTGAACTATTGCCACCGGTTTATTTGCTTATGCTGCTCTTCTACTGGCTTCTGGTCAAACATGAAGCAATACAACATGTGAGACCTCTGATGCTGTATGCCTGAGGCTTGGCTTATCATATCCTCCATCTGGGAGATGGTGATTTGGTAAGATCCAGTAAACCAAAACATGCACATGACAAGTACAAACACCACCGTGACACAGTGAGCGAAAGACAGGTACATCAAGACGTACTTCCCTCCTGCTGCTGCTCTGACAGTTTTACTGTTCATGATGAACCTTCACTGACAAAAACAATAAAAAAATCTTGACAAAAATATTTCTGCTACTCTGACTAAAGTGCGAGAGGCAAAACAAGCGCTCATAGTCCAGCAAAGT
>NW_019458901.1:0-554 GCF_002814215.2 Seriola lalandi dorsalis | reverse complement strand
ACATGAAGACATGTTGATTATAACGGATAATACAAGAGTCTGCAAAAAAGTGCAAATTGAGGGAGGCTGGCTGAAAACCACAGGTATGAGAAGAAGTTGTGTTGTACACCATTCAAAACGCTTATTTCCTTTCTGAGCAGCTAGCAGCTGGTTAGCTTAGCATAAAGACTGGAAACAATTGGAAACAGATAGCCAAGCTCTGTCCAAAGGTGACACAGTAAGAGGTTACAGAGGCTCATGTGCTGAACTATTTCTCGACTAACTCGCTGTAAAACCACAAACATGTTGGTTTTTACAACATGATAATTAGTCAGCTTTAGAGGAGCTGGAAAGCATATCCATTCCGGTCCTTATGTTAAGCTAAGTGCTTGTTTAACTCTATCCTTGCAAGGAAACAAATAAACTTATTTCCCCATATGTCAACTAATCCTTTAAAAGGGGCTTTGTATGATTTCTCTGCCGCCAAATGTGGTTTCTTGTTGGGAGCAGTTGATGGTGACTGATGCACAAGAGCATTGGCCATTGTTGCATTTACATGACAAGAGGTTATAATA
>NW_019458900.1:0-502 GCF_002814215.2 Seriola lalandi dorsalis | reverse complement strand
TGATAACACACACACACACACACACACACACACACACACACACACACACACACTGTAGATATCACTGGGCAGGACCTACAAGGCTGATTCAGCTGCTTCTGCCAGAGGTCAGGAAGTTTGTGTGTGTGTGAGAGAGACAGTGTGTGTGTGTGTGTGTGTGAGAGAGACAGTGTGTGTTCATGTGTGTGTGTGTGTGAATGCGTGCGCACGTGAGAAACAGGAGAGTTTGTATATCTGTATGTGTCCCTTCTCTCGCCCCAGAGGAAAAGACTGCAGCAAACAGACAGGAAGTGATGTTACAGGTTGTACAAGGTCGATGGTAAACACACACACACACATACACACACACACACACACACAGTCTTTTCTCTGCCAAGGTCCCTCTCCATGACCTTTTGACCCCATCAGTGGTGGTCAGTGCACACTCGTCCTCCTGTAGTTCATCAATCTTCCTCGATCACTTTCTGACACACACACACACACACACACACACACACACACA
>NW_019458899.1:0-685 GCF_002814215.2 Seriola lalandi dorsalis | reverse complement strand
AAATACATATTTTTGAACTTTGAAAGGTAGAAAAAAAAAATAAAGTTCTGAAGCCATTTGTTTGCTGAAACATGTTAGTGCCTGTTGAATTGTTATCCTTGATTTGTGGAAGGTTCAGATGATTATCTCGAGGTTTTATGAGACAAAATTAACTGGACGGATCATCACATTACACTGAGAGTAAACTGAAGCTACAGCTCATTTTGAAGACAGAATATCTGCACAGTTTAAGTGTTAAAGCAGTAACTCTTAAGACCATTTCCTTTACGCCGACTGAGTTCAATTGCATATCGAGGAGAAATGGAGGATTAAAAACATTCATGTGTTTGCTGTTCGGCTTATTCAGCCACGACCAGCTTGACTGACACAACTTTTTCTTGACTAAAATTAAAATTTGAGATTTTTCTTTTTTTTTTTTTTTCCCTTCTAAATTGCTGGGAATTAGTATAAGTAAAAATACAAATTCATAGCTACGATTGAAGCTCAGGTCTTCCTGAGGAACGATGAGAACACGGAGACAGCACTAATGGATGTGTTTGAGAAGCAGAACGTAACAGAAACACTCAGACAGCTGAAGAACAAAGACGGTGACTGTTACAGGAAAATTCAGCGGTTGAAAATAAATCACCTGTCAGCATTAAGTTTCCTTTCCAAGTACTGACCATGTGCAAGAGATTTACCTTCT
>NW_019458898.1:0-508 GCF_002814215.2 Seriola lalandi dorsalis | reverse complement strand
GAGAATCTTCTGCTGGATTCTTCTCGGTCTCTGAGAAGTTTGAGCTGAATGATGCATGCTTTAGTACGCTGGAAATCATGCAAGAATAGGCTGTTATCATCACGACAATGTTTGGCGTCTCTACCCATCCCTTCAGTGCATCTTTGCTTTCTCAGTGAGCCATCCCAGCATTAGACCGTTTCAAGGAAATTTTAATGGATTCCCAGTTAAAGTTCATGGAACAAATGCAAGTTTATTGCAAATGGAACGCTGGATGAAACACACACGCAGCGAGGACTGTGGCCTCTACACATGGGGCACCTGCTTAGACCACTACGCCACACAACACCCCATATTTTGAATCTTGTATGAATGTAGGCATTATATTTCTCAGAAAGATGCACGTGGGTACACTCACATAATCTGAAGGCTATGTCATCAGCCGCACAGTGACTGTCTACAATGTATTTAGTTTAAATCTGCTCAGTTGTACTTATATATATATATATATATATATATATATATATAT
>NW_019458897.1:0-537 GCF_002814215.2 Seriola lalandi dorsalis | reverse complement strand
TTTTTAATATTAATATTTCCTTAATTTGTGATAGCCAATAAATTGATAAACAACCGAAATCTAACACATTTGGTGTCCAGCTCATGAGGTAGAGTACTGTTAACATAATGGTGCCGCCCGTGTGAGGCCGAGTACTAATGATTTCCAGTTACTAATAGAGCTCAGACCCAACATCTAGAATAAATAAACAACTGGGCTACATGAAATGAAAATCACTCTTAACGAGGAAAAACAAAGATCTATGAAAATATGCTAAGGCAAGAACTACAAACAAAAAAAATCACTCTTAACGAGGAAAAACAAAGGGCTATGAACTTTAGCTATGGCAAAATTTACAACCAAAAAATCACTCTTCTCGAGGTACATAAGGCTTACTTTGGCGACTACTATTGCTGTGGACATGGACAAAAGGCTCAGGTGCGGGACAAGAACAAAGACACTCTGGCACAAGACAAGGGGAATACAGACTATTTAAACACATGGAGGGAAATAGGGGACAGGTGGAAACACATAGGGCAATCAGACTGAGACACGTGA
>NW_019458896.1:0-585 GCF_002814215.2 Seriola lalandi dorsalis | reverse complement strand
CACACACACACACACACACACACACACACGCACTCAGTTCCTCACGGCTCGGCTCTATCTCATTTCACCATTCAATTCATAATCAGTAACAGCTCGGAGAGTTGCACAGGGACCTTTAAACATTAACTTTTACTGCTGTTTAATTCTCAGCGTTCTGTTGAATAGGTCCTTGGTGATAATGATACAAGCCTCCCTCATATGTGCCTGCGCCATCAATGAAACTATTTTCTTCCGATGCAACCTCCTCATTTTAGGCGAATTAGCCATTAAATTTCTTAAACATAAATTGCAAATGAGTCTTTCTCAAGCAGCAGCAGCAGCAGCAGCAGCTATATAAGGCGTTTTTTTTTTGCAGCAGGCGTATCTGGGCATTTCATCAACCTGGCGGCATTTCATCAGGACACTCAAAGTCTGTTTGTTTTAGTGACAAAACCCTTCAGACCCATTTATCCACTTAAACCACCATAGCAACTTCACCTTGTCTTCTTTTAATCCAGCAATGACAAAACAGAAAAAAAAAAAAAATCTCCATCTTGAAATATCTTCCATAAAAAGCATTGTCAGAGGAGATGTTTGTTCCTCCCC
>NW_019458895.1:0-493 GCF_002814215.2 Seriola lalandi dorsalis | reverse complement strand
ACAGATCGATTTTCACATCCGTGTGTTGTAGTGGTGTTTCCTTTCAGTACACCACATCACCAGACTGTAAATCACAAGTTTGCCTCGGCAGCAGACGGAGCACATGTCGGAGCATTTTTAAACCGAGGACGAAAACTACCCCTGTAAAACCACAGAAATCCAGAGAAACCACCCAGAACACAACAATAAAGAGCTGAAACAATGAACGAAACAGAGAAGAAACCAAAAAATATGCAAATTGTCTCTTTTTGCAACACTAAAAATACTTTGAACAACTTTTACATCAATTAAACACCAACTTTGAAATGTGTAAATTGCTAAAATTCTCTATAACCGGCACTTAATTTCCTATTTAAGCACTTCTACATCAAGCAATCATGAACCTTTGCCATTTTACCATCGCTACACACTGATCAAACTAATTGGAACATTGATTTATCTCTTGGTTGAGCGCCAACATAAACCAGTCACACTCTACGTAGCCTCATCACCA
>NW_019458894.1:0-613 GCF_002814215.2 Seriola lalandi dorsalis | reverse complement strand
CTCATCTACAGGATCTGCTTTATCAAATATCAAATGTTGCTCTTTCCTTTTGTGCTGATGTTTCACTTTTCAATAAAGTCTCAACAAAGTCCACGTTTATCTGTGACTGTAGTTTCAGTAATATGAGTATTAGTTGAGCATTCAATATTCTCACAGAGTAGTGAAGAAAAACAGGGAGAGTGCTGCACAGGGTCAAATAGGTATTGCAGAGAATGTAAAAAAGGAAAACTGTGGAACCAGGTGATCTTCCAGGATGAGGCCGAAGGTCAAACTAGAAAAAACAACTGTCCTGTATGATAAGTCTTGTGAGGGTTGAGACTGTACAATGGCAGTCAGAAAAAAATCCATGGCACTGATTGTAAGATGTGAAACTAAAAATCCTTTATTAGAATATGGATACCAATGCGTTTTGACTCAGAGTTCATCAGGGCATAAGTGCAGTGATAAACAGGTGTGCAAAATAATAGATTCTGTTGCACAGAAGATTGTTTATTTAATACTCAAACCAGTCCTCAGCTGAAGCAGACATTCATGCACCTGTCCTGACAGCTGATAGATATTTGTGATTAACTGTGATCCACCGCATCTTAACTCAAGTGTTTGTCTTTTATTG
>NW_019458893.1:0-508 GCF_002814215.2 Seriola lalandi dorsalis | reverse complement strand
GCTCTGTTCGAATGCTGGATTTTTACTTAATTTAGTTATCACAAATCACAATGGGATTTTGAATGAATTATTTCTCTGGAACAGAACCCGGAAGTTAGCTCTCTACTCCCATTGAGCACTTTATTAGGAACACCTGTACACCTGCTTATTGAAGCAGTCATTCAATCAGCCAATCATGTGGCAGCTGTGCAGTGGATCAGAAGCTTCACGTGATGTTAACATCAAACATCAGAGTGAGGAAAAAGTGTGATCTCAGTGACTTGACTGGGATTTTCAAGTGCAGCAGTCTCCAGAGATTAGTCAGAGCGTGCGGCAGTTCTTTGAAATGCCTTGTTGATGAGAGAGGTTCAAAGAGAATGGCCAGATTGGTTGCTATGGTAGCTGAGATAACCACTCTTCACGACAGTGGTGAGCAGAAAAGCATCTCAAGACTATACAACACCAACTCCAACCTTGAGGTGAATGGACTACAACAGCAGAAGACTACGTCAGGTGTCACTACTGTCAG
>NW_019458892.1:0-635 GCF_002814215.2 Seriola lalandi dorsalis | reverse complement strand
TATGCAAATGGCTCCTCTGTTTCATGCTGCTCATCCCATCTTAAAACAACCTGATGCACTTTACTAATGTGCCCTGTGTTTCATTATGGGAGATCAATATCCTCATCACTGTGAATGATATGGAAAGGTAGATGAGTCTTCAGACCAGTAAACGCACGACTTAGGAAGACCACCTGCTAGTGAGGCGTGGATCAGCTCTGATGTCATCCAAAGCCACGTGGGTGAATAAATAATCGCCCGCAAAATGTTCATTTCAAGATCTATAAATATTGATGACAAACTTATTTTCTGTATGTGTGTGTGTATCATTTGTTCTACTGTACTATTGTATTACATTCTGGAAAGATTTTGAAAGTTACACATTATGGAAAACAACATGTGATTAACATTGAACTGAAAATTATTATGACTCATTTTGAATGAAATACTGTTAGCCTGCTGATATTACTACTGAACTTCCATATTCATAAAGTGAAATTTCTTAAATCAAATCCCTCATTTAAGTTGTTTCAAATGCGTGTCTGAAGAAGTAAGTCACTTCAAATGATGTAATTGTCCTATTTATTTATTTATTTATTTTTGATTATTGTTTTTCATGACACCTTGTTGGAAATTTTATTTATTTATTTTTTACT
>NW_019458891.1:0-587 GCF_002814215.2 Seriola lalandi dorsalis | reverse complement strand
TCCAGAGCACAAAGTAATGGTTACAATCACTTACAGAGTCTGAGTCTGAGCTGTGGATTCTCTTTGTCCCTCTCCAAAGAGTGCAAGCCCTTCAACGAATGTGGCACCTGCACCACCTTTGGAGTGTGCAATATTGTGAAGAACTACACCCTGTGGAAAGTGGGAGATTATGGAGCTGTCAGTGGGAGAGAGAAGATGATGGCAGAGATCTACGCTAGAGGACCCATCAGGTTTCGTTTTTGCTTCTTTTTTTTTGCTTTTTTTTCCCAGTCCATTGGGTTTGATTTTTATGCTTCATGTGTCCAGGCAAATTTTAATTATATAGCAGATTTTACTACACTCAATGTGGTTTACATTAAGATGTACATGCAAACATCTGGCCATCCAAACATGGCGAGGAACCCCTTATCCCACTCACAGACATGAACCACAAGTAGACACACACAGTTACTAATCACAAGTCTGAGAACAACGAAAAGTTTCAGTTTGAAAGTAGAAACAGTTGTGACAGATATCAGGTCATCAAGAAGTTCAAGTCACAGAAGGACAAAGGGTAAAAAGTCTTTCACAACCATGCAGCTCCACAA
>NW_019458890.1:0-603 GCF_002814215.2 Seriola lalandi dorsalis | reverse complement strand
TGGGGATTGACTCGCTTTTGGAGCCAGCCTCCAGCGGCCAGTCGAAGAAGTGCAGTTTTTTTGGTTCTTCAGTCTTGGCTTCATTTTTCAGACTCTGAGGTCGCCTCTTGGACCAAACTGATGCTGACTCAAGCAACATCACTTGAGGCAAATTTATCAAAACCAAACGTAGCATCTTCTAGAGCCACGACAGACGTTACATTTTCTTTTCTCACATATTCATTAGCCTACTTCTCCAGACCTGTGAACAGACTTTAACGTGTAAAATCAGTGAAGACCTTGTACTTGTTCCTGCTCTGATGCTTTTTCTTTAATTCCCATCAAGGTTATGCAGCCAAACAGGAAAGTGCTAGGATTAAAAAAATATGAAAAGGAGCCTGAAATATGTTCCTGCTATAAGTTCCAAGCCTGCATTGTTTGAGAGTTTAAGCCGTTTCAGATGGTTTTCAAAACAAGGTGTTCTGGAGCAGCATCTGGCTGACATATCACATCACACGAGAGGAAAATCAAAACAAGATTATCATTCTTCTCAACCCCTCAACTCTGAACCTGGGCCTGAAAAGCCAAGGTTAAAAAGAAAAAAAAAAAAAAAAAAAAAAAAAA
>NW_019458889.1:0-623 GCF_002814215.2 Seriola lalandi dorsalis | reverse complement strand
GATGAGATTAAAGAGGAAGATGAAGGACTACAGGCAGAGAAGAAGAAGAACCGCAGGAGCGAGGGAACGAAGGAAAGGAGGGAAGGAATGTGAGGAGGAGGGAGAGAAGCGAGGGATCAGACGGAGAGAAGAGGAAGCACTCGAGATAAAGAGCGGAGGTCAAGAGGAGCCTTCAGACGTCCTTCTGATGCGTCCGTCTCTCAGAGCACGACGAGCGTTTCCTGTCCACTGGTGTTTACGCTAATCGTTAGCTTAGCACAGAAACAGAAGCTCTGTGATATTTGTCACAGAAATGCATCTTGGGAGTCGTAGTTAACGTCCAGTTGGGTGGAGACCTGGACCCGGTCTGGGATAAATCAACTTATCAACTTTATTATGATCAGAAATAAAAACTTCTCCAACATGCAGCCATGAAACCAGGAGAGAGGCAGACAGAGGCTTTACAAGGCAGTAAGATGTGTGTGTGTGTGTGTGTGTGTGTGTGTGTGTGTGTGTGTGTGTGTGTGTGTGTGTGTTTTGGGTGGAGGTTCAGTCTCTGGAGACTGGATCTGCAGAGAACTGGTTGTTCCCAAACTCTCTGATAGAAGCAGGACGGATCACAGAGGAGGAGGAAGAGGAGGTGG
>NW_019458888.1:0-624 GCF_002814215.2 Seriola lalandi dorsalis | reverse complement strand
ATAGTGACATGTACTGACATATACTAATATATACTAATATATACTAATACAAATATATACTAACATATACTAACATATACTAATACAAATATATACTTATATATACTAATATATACTGACATATACTAATACATATATATATATACTAACATATACTAATATATACTAACATATACTAATACAAATATATATATATATATACTAACATATACTAATATATACTAATTTATACTAATACAAATATATACTTATATATACTAATATATACTAAAATATACTGACATATACTAACATATACTAACATATACTAACATATACTAACATATACTAACATATACTAAACTGAAGTTTGATCCTGAACACAACATTTCTTCTAGACTGGTCAGTAAACAGCTGCTAATGCTAACGTTAGCTATGTAGCATTAGCAAAACTTACAAACAGCTCCTGTAACCACTGAAATTAGCTTGACAACTGTTAAATTAGATAGTTAACGGCTGAAGTTAAGCTGTTGGCCGAGCATGAAAACCGCTGGGTTAGCTTTTTAATTGTTTTAATTACTTTGAGGTGTCAGGTTACCTTATTAAACAACCTCAGGGCTAATCTCAACAAGTCACTGTTGAGGT
>NW_019458887.1:0-683 GCF_002814215.2 Seriola lalandi dorsalis | reverse complement strand
TACTGATGCTGACATTTGTGACTGATGAAGACAGTGTGGTCGGGCGCTGTCCTCGCAGCTCATTAGGAGCTGTGTGGCCGACAGCTCCAGTGTTTGTCCGAGCCGAGGTCAGAATCGATGTGGATTGTGGATTCAGTTGCGTTGTGGACCAGTAGTCTACAGCCAGCTCTTTGAGGCTGGTTCAAGAGCAGCATTGAGCTAAATGCTAACATGCGGATGGGAAGCAGGTTTCATTTTTACCTTGTTCACCGCCTTAGTTTAGTGTCTTAGCATGCTAACATTTACTGATTCGCATTGAACACAAAGTACAGTACAGGCTGATGTAATTAGATGAGCATTCAGAAAATATTCAGACCCCTTCATTTGTTTCACATTTTGTAATGTTGCGGTTTCACGCTAAAATCCTTTAAATTAATTTTTACCTCATCAAGCTACACTCAGTACCCAATAATGACAAAATGAAAACAATGTTAGCGGTTTTTTGCAAATGTATTCAAAAGGAAAAACTAAAATGTCACATTGACATAAGTATTCAGACATTTTGTTATGACACTAATTTAGCTCAGGTTCCTCCATTTCTCTGGATCATCTCTTAGATGTCACTACACCAAGTCAGCTGATTGGACATGATTTAGAACAGCACACATGAATCCACTGGACTTGATTTATATGACCACGAAGGA
>NW_019458886.1:0-508 GCF_002814215.2 Seriola lalandi dorsalis | reverse complement strand
CTCTCAACATCCAATAGGTGATTTGCTGTGAACAGAACTTTGGCACAGATTAAGATAGTTTTGTACCACACGGGAGAAACTGTAATGACTTTTCGTCTGACAGCATCATCAGGACAAAGCTCCTGGACAAACCGACACCTAAAAAAATATGGTGCAACGTCCCCACCTTGAACGGGCTGACTAAAACGGGGTTATTGACTCAATCACGTGAACATTTCTATTCCTTTTAGATCTAATTTGAGGTTTAGGCGTAGTCTTTCAATCTTATAAATAGGTGGAACTGAAAATTAACTGGAAAAAATGCAAAAGTGGGAAGTAAAATTGCAACAGATGCATGGTCAAAAGGTAACGCATGTGTTTATTAGTGACAATGAATCATGTTTAGAGTCTGATAACAACTGGGCCTGGTGAAGATTTTTCTCGGCACACTGAATTGGCGAGCCAACCAGGAGAGGTTTCAGGTGCCTGACTTCTGGACAGATCTGCTGCTGCCCAGATCAGCAGAGGT
>NW_019458885.1:0-599 GCF_002814215.2 Seriola lalandi dorsalis | reverse complement strand
CATTTTACAGGTGCTCCTTTTCCAATTACTGGAATCGGACTGACTACACCCACAAATCGCTGTAAAATACAATGCTAACTGTGACATTGCTTTTGAATTTGATAAACCGTGAAACTGGACATGCTGGTTTGTAATTTATGTTCTTTGTGTACCCTGTTGAAACATGCCAATATCAACACAGCTCCTTGCACTTCTCTTTTTTTCTTTGGTCCTTCTGCTGTTTGGAGATTTGTAAACACGTTTTCATTCAATTTCCCTGCAATTCTGTCCAATCCACAATATTCCTGCAACAGTCTTTTACCCAAAGTGCAGTGATTTCTTGAATTTGTGTGAACTTCCTCAAATTACAGGTCTCAGCTAAAAGAATGGAAGCTGGAGGAACTAGGACTAATAGAGGAAATGTGAATGGTAGGTCAGGTTATTAAGTCACAGTGAAATTACTTTGAGGGCAGTTTTAATTATCAAATCAGTTAATTGACCTCAACTTAACTCACACTCTTTTTTTTTTTTTTTTTTTTTCGTAGTCTCTTCTTCTGGATGCTTGCAAGATGGCACCTGCTGTTGTTGCTAAGAGACTTGATGCAACCGTTTCTATATTT
>NW_019458884.1:0-484 GCF_002814215.2 Seriola lalandi dorsalis | reverse complement strand
CCCTCCTTCTCTTTCTTGTCGTCTCTTTTTCTGTCCCCCTCTTTGATCCCTCTCTCTTTCCCTGACGCTCCTCCATTTCTTCCTGCTGCTTCATCCAAATTCATTTTCCCCAGAAAACCTTCTTTATTTTTACAATGTTGCTTTTTTGTCTCGTTCTCTTTTAGTTTTATTTGTAGTTTGAACGTTTTCCCTCCGGGCTGCTGTTTTCTCTTTTCTTTTGTTTATTTATTTGTTTTGTACAAAGATTTGAAGTCCAGAATTAGCATCTGTAGTATATTAACATTTCATGCAACGCTGAGCAGAAGACAGAGACCACGTTCACCTGATTGTTATCACAGTCCACCCACACAGGTGTTCTCCGCTCACCTGATCACAGCTCTCCTGCCCCACTTTTGACTGACGTTTGATTTGCTGTCCATGTGTAGTGTGATTATAGATCAGCTCTAGCTTCTATATTAATACTGTGAAAGTATCAAAGCCTCAG
>NW_019458883.1:0-516 GCF_002814215.2 Seriola lalandi dorsalis | reverse complement strand
TGTGTACAGGTGAGGCTGATGTGTACAGGTGAGGATGGTGTGTACAGGTGAGGCTGATGTGTACAGGTGAGGATGGTGTGTACAGGTGAGGATGGTGTGTACAGGTGAGGCTGATGTGTACAGGTGAGGATGGTGTGTACAGGTGAGGATGGATGGAGGTGGAGGGAAGCTGGAGACATGAACCTCTCTCTGTGTCTCTCTGCAGGGCGTCCGGTTGGGTGTACGGCCTGATGCCCCGCCCTTGCCCCGCCCATCAAAAACTGTCAAAGTGGAGACTGGCTGTAACGTTGGCAACCCCTGCGTCTCATCTCCTTGCCCCGCCCACAGCCGCTGTTCTGACCAATGGGAGCGGCACACCTGTGTCTGTGAACCTGGTGAGTGAACAGAGCGATGATGATGTTGGGTAGGCTAACGTTAGCTTGGTTAAGCTAACATTAGTGTGTTTAGGCTAACGTAGAGACAGCTCGTTACATGAGCTGGATGCTAACAACATTAGCAGCTACAGGCGTCACTGTT
>NW_019458882.1:0-581 GCF_002814215.2 Seriola lalandi dorsalis | reverse complement strand
ACTGGTTTGAACTTCAGCTACTTCACCAACTACTCAGGTCATTTTCTCCACATTGTTTTTCTGTATTTCAGCGTGAGCCAAAGCATGATGGTATATATTGCTTGGTTAGTGACCATCAATTGTACACTACTTTTACCAAGGCATTGTGGCACTATATAGGGTATAATAATTCTCACTATACATTTGGACAGCACTACAAAATGGTGAACTAGCTATATAGTGGACTATAGAGGGAGTAGTGAGTGATTTCAGAAACAGCCATTCGTTTTTGATTGGAATTGAAAGTCTAACTGACACTGTGATGTTTACCAGATGTTGGGTTTTGCTCACGACCAGAATGTCTGTTTTTTAGATGTCAAGATTAGCAACACAACTTAAAACCAACAAAACTTCAGGTATTCGACCTCAGATTAACATTGTCATTAGACCCGACGTCACAACCTACATTCAACCATATGTCAATGTCTAATGACGTTGATGTCCAGCTGGGTGTGATGTCCCAAATTTCTGGCATTTAATAGACCAAAAATGATTAATTGATTAATTATCATCAAAAGATTATCAACAGATGAATAAAAATA
>NW_019458881.1:0-544 GCF_002814215.2 Seriola lalandi dorsalis | reverse complement strand
TCCTCTTGGGGCTTTCGTGCAAAATCTCAATTTCTTTTTAGGGGCCAATTCAGGATTTACATCAATTTTTTTTTTTTTTTTTTTCCCTGACTAAATCGAAATTAAGATGTCATGTTCACGAAAGTTGAGCAAGAGTAATAAATGACCTGCATCACCTGCACCAAACTCCGCATAATTATGTATGTTTAAAGTTGATCTAGTATTTTAGAGTGTCCTCTAACATCCTTCAGATGTATGGTGTGTATCTGTCTGTGGACGAATTTTGTCACCGCAATACCATCACAATAAGATACAGTCATGAAATGGGCAATGAAGGCGGAGTTTGAAGATGGGGTGGGTCTGGCCCATGTGTACTCATGTAATAATGTAGTAATCACTACTGAGTACTCATGGGCCAGAACGCTAGCATGTTGACGGGCATTGTGGCTGGTGTGATCCCATCACAAAATGTTCTCTAGTTGCATCTAGTTTGGATACATAGAGATTAAAATCAGAAAATGTCTGTGTGTCTCTGTCTGTCTGTCTGTCTGTCTGTCTGTCTGTC
>NW_019458880.1:0-2116 GCF_002814215.2 Seriola lalandi dorsalis | reverse complement strand
AATATATTATGACGTTTTTGTGACATTTTTTACTATACAATACTATGACGTTGTATGCCTTACTATACTATTACGTTTTTTTGGCATTTTATGCCTTACTATACTATGGCGTTTTAATACCTTATCATGGTATGACATTTTATGCCTTACTATATTATGACATTTTTGTGACATTTTATGCCATACTATACTATGACGATTTTATGACATTTTATACCTTACTATATTATGACTTTGTATGCCTTACTATACTATGACATTTTTTGCCTTACTATACTATGACGTTTTTATGCCTTACAATACTATGTTTTTATGACGTTGTACACCTTACTATAGTATGACAATTTTTTTACATTTTATACCTGACTATATTATGACGTTTTTGTGCCTTACTATACTAAGACGATTTTATGACATTTTATGCCTTACTATACAATGCTGTTTTTATGCCTTATTATACTATGATGTTTTCATGCCTTATCATAGTATGACATTTTATGCCTTACTATACTATGATGATTTTATGACATTTTATACCTTACTATATTATGACGTTGTATGCCTTACTATCCTATGATGTTTATATGACATTTTTATACCTTACTATATTATGACATTTTTGTGAAATTTTTTACCATACAATACTATGACGTTGTATGCCTTACTATACTAAGACGATTTTATGACATTTTATGCCTTACTATACCATGGCGTTTTCATGCCTTATTATAGTATGACATTTTATGACGTTTTATGCCTCATTATACTATGATGTTTTCATGCCTTATTATAGTATGACATTTTATGCCTTACTATACTATGACAATTTTTTGACATTTTATACCTTACTATATTATGACGTTTTTGTGCCTTATTTCACTATGACGGTTTCATGACATTTTACACCTTATAATACTATGACGTTGTATGCCTCACTATACTATGACAATTTTATGACAGTTTATGCCTTAATATACAATAACATTTTCTGATAATTGAATGCATTACTATAGTATGACCTTTTTCAAATTTTTCAAGCCTTAATATACTAGGATGTTTTTTTTTTCATTTTTATGCCCTACTATAGTATGACTCTTTTATGACTTTTTATAACTTCAAATCCTATGATATTTTACTGTGACTAGGGCCTTGGGCCTTTCTTTTTGCATGTTCTCCCTTTACCATCGTGGGTTCTCTCTGAGTCTCTCCGACTTCCTCCCACAGACAAAAGACATCCATGAGTTATATTGTTGCTCTGTAACTGCTGGATTTATATACAAGTTTGTCATATCAACTTAATGATATGCAGTGATGTCAATGTTGTGTTCAGCAAAAATAAATCATATAGTCAGCAGCTCTTTGCGACAGTTTTATGCAGTTTTCTAAGGTGCTGACAAATTCATTTTCATGATAATGTATGAACACACTGATCAAGTGGTTAAAATCAACCATATGCTGTTGGAATGATCCAGTACACAGGCTCAATGTACCGTACAGATTTCACCTAGTATTCAGATGTACCATTGTGTGTGTGTGTGTGTGTGTGTGTGTGTGTGTGTGTGTGTGTGGGTGTGTGTGTGTGTGTGTGTGAACATCTTTGTCAGTTCTTGTATTGAATAATGAGGAATTTACTGAATCTGGCACATCACAATCTCACCTGGCACACAAACACACAGACTCACAAACAAATGCATACAGTAGACACTTACTGGCACAATGCAGCCCTTTAGGGATCAATTACCATTCACTCACATCTTTATCATCTCAAAGCTTTGAGTTTGAATACCTCCCCACACCGACCATACGCTCTCTCTCTCTTTCTCTCTCTCTCTCACACACACACACACACACACCTAGGCTATAAACCCATTTTGATAGTTGAGATGTATAAGCTTCTTTTCAAAATGCTCTGTCAGAGAATGCTATCTCCTGCAACAGCTAGCCAAACAACACAATAGCCTTTATTGTGTAATGACAGACAGAGAGAATCCCGTGTGTGTGTGTGTGTGTGAGAGAGAGAGAGAGAGAGAGAGAGAGAGGTATTGCATTTTCCTCATACCAGTGTACCTGTTGAATTTTCAGGAACTCTGGATAGATACACCTGAGACCAGCCCCT
>NW_019458879.1:0-656 GCF_002814215.2 Seriola lalandi dorsalis | reverse complement strand
GATATGTTTTCCTTGCATTTGGGGGGCCTAATGAGGAAAGCAAACACAAGATATCGCTGCTTCTTATTTGAGGACAATTGTTGCTGATGAGTTGGAGGGATAAGCAGCGGAGGATGTGGAGGAAATTGGGCTCCGGGGTTGTTCCTCCGCCCGGCGGGAGGCTGCCGGGTAAAGCTTGAATAACAAATGAGTTTTTCTGAGGATTTGGCTAATCATCTCAGGCCGCCGCCCCGGCCCCAGCCCCGGGACAAGTGGACTTATCAGAGAGAGAGAGAGAAGGAGAGGGAGAGAGAGGGAGAGAGACCCAGCACTTGAACTGCGGACCCCGGACTCTAATTAACGGCGACCGCAAATGAAAAGCAGCTGGCAATAATTACACAATTAAAGTGCCTTTGGGGGGAAGAAAAGCATAATTTCTGTAGCCATCGCCATAAATCTTGTGCTGTCCGAGCCCATACGTTTAACATGAACTTTTCCCTCAGCAGGTTAATGCATTACTCATATAAAAAACACAGGATCCCTTTGTGTTTTGCTTGGACCTGCTTAATAACAAAGAGTGTGGGACGGGGCGGCCGCCGATCGCTCTGCCCGCGGAGCATGAAGAGCTGACACCTCCACTTACCACCATGTGTGAACTTTCTCTCCTTTTTTTTTTT
>NW_019458878.1:0-778 GCF_002814215.2 Seriola lalandi dorsalis | reverse complement strand
CCTTTGTTCTCCTCACAGAGTTAGCTGTTCCAAGCTAACTGTGCTACGACTCCTGTTGCTTGGAAAATCAGCTAGCCTTGTGTCGTAGCTGCTGATTCTGAAGAGGATTTGGTTCACTCACAGTTAATCCGAAGCAGGTCGCTGTTGTTGAGGAGAAGAGTGGTTGCAGGCTGCTGTGAGCAGGCCGGCGAGAGAGCTGGTTTCTCAGGTAGCAGAGCTGACCTGGGCTGGGGCCTTGTTGCCCTTTGAAGAACCGAGAGGAGAGGGCTGGAGCTGCTCTCCAGAGCAAGCCAAGAAGGGAAGAGAGCTGGAAGGGGTCTAGAAGACTGGTTTTGTTTGTGACACCTTAGGGGGTCACATGTCACACGCTGGCCCACACTGGCTGGCCAGTGGGGTCCATGGGGGGAAGGGTCATCCCCAGGTGTGAACCGTGAGGAACTGTGGGGTGTGAATTCCTTTGTCCAGTGGAGCAAAGAAACATTTGGTCTATTGAACGACTGAGTCCCAACAATTTTAACTCAATCAACACATCTGGTCATTCCCATTATGCTTTGCTATAAAGTGCCCCTGCAATTAAACCATGTACCAATATTCATTACAATATATTTGGCTTCAAACTGTCAATAGTTTATTTCAACATCTAGAAACTAGAAACCTGTTGCATAGCGTCCAGTCTTACCTGAAGAAGTAGCACAGCTCAGAGGGCGTATTATAACCTCTTGTCTTGTAAATGTAAGGGTAGCTGCAGCTGAGGTTGGCTATGGAGCAACAGCAAAAC
>NW_019458877.1:0-640 GCF_002814215.2 Seriola lalandi dorsalis | reverse complement strand
TTTCATGGATCATTGCCAATCTTTGCTTGATCCAGTTTCTCATGTGTGATGATTGGCTGCTTCTTTGTGCCATACTGTATATGACAGTGGACCAAACATGCGCCAGTTTATTAGGTACACCTAGCTAAAACTAATTTAATAAACAAGCCCTGCAATAAGTTCTACCTTCATAAAGATCATATGTGTTCCGTTTTTTTTGGTAACTGTCTTAGAGAAGTGTTGACTCAACTGTGTGGTCACTGGGCCGGGTGTAGTTTGCGGTGCTGTTGCACTGTGTTACACTGACAGATTCTTCTATTATTTTGTCCACCTCATTTACATCACTGAGGGTAGGCTAAATAACAGAACCATCTCTCTGTATAATGCAGAACAGTACAAAACATCAAAACGATTATAACCTTCATGAAGGCAGGATTTATTGCAGGGCTGTTTTATTAGACTATTAGTTTTAGCAAGGTGTTCCTAAAAAGCTTGCAACCAAGTGTTTATTCAGGTTTAGGACCGTTGGTGAGAAACAAGATTTTTTTCTGCAATTGTTTGACATTTCAAAGACAAAGCAGATTAATGAACAATAAAATAATCATCAGTTGCAGCTCTGCTTTATAGACACTACATCAATGACAACTGATAATTCTGGTAC
>NW_019458876.1:0-590 GCF_002814215.2 Seriola lalandi dorsalis | reverse complement strand
TGAAAATCCCATAGTATAATAAGGCATAAAAACAAAAAACGTCATAGTATAGTATTGCAAAAAAATGTAATACAATAGTAAGTGATGAAAACGTCATAGTATAGTAAGGCAAAAAATTTTTAAAAATATCATAGTATAGTAAGGCATGAAAAGGTAATAATATAGTAAGACAAATAAAACATAAAAAAACTTCATACAATAGTAAAGCATAATAACGTCATGTATAGTAAGGCAAACGGTGTCAAAAAACATAGTATAGTAAGGCAAAAATGTCATAGTATTATAAAGCATAAAAATGTTAAAAAAAAATAGTATAGTAAGGCAAAAAAGACGTCATAGTATAGTAACGCATAAAGGCATAAAAGGCAAAAATTGTCAAAAAACGTCATAGTATAGTAAGGCATAAAAACATCATGGTATAGTAAGGCAAACTGTGACATTTTTTGGCCTTCCTATACTATGACGATTTATGACACCATTTGCCTTACTATACCATGACGTTTTATTGCCTTACTGTACTATGATGTTTTTTGCAATTTTTTTCCTTACTATACCATGATGTTTTTTGATGTTGAAAAAACATCATAGTA
>NW_019458875.1:0-569 GCF_002814215.2 Seriola lalandi dorsalis | reverse complement strand
GTCAGGGATCAGGGATGAGGGAGTAGAACTGTCAGCGGTGGATCGAAAGGCGTCTCACAGTGCAGAGGTCGCGCAGCAGCCGCTTGATTCGCTGTTTGAGCTGTGGCAGTCGGGATAAAGGGTCAGGAGGCTCGAGCTCGCCCGAGTGGTCCAACCAGGACTCTAACACTGGAGAGAGGGAGGGAGGGATAGAGATAGAGATAGAGATAGAGAGAGAGAGTGTCAGAGAGAGAGAGGGTGAGTAATATGATATGAACAAGTACCACTAAAGGAGGCAGAAGAAAAACTACATCTAGTGACAAATACGCTAAGTTGGAATCACTGCAACTGTAAATGCCCCCTGATCGAAACTTTGCATCAATTCATTTTGAAAGAGGAACAGCCAATAGGGAAACTCAACTCAAGTCATGTGGTATTTGGTTGAACAGTGGTGGAAATATGATCACTCAACTATGATCAGTCAGATCAGTCAGTCACAGACATCTGTGATTATAGGGCTGGCCCTACTGGTGCGGTCCAGCCAAAAAGACTTAATATGGACTCCTCCCATGTTTTCCAGTGTTACTAAA
>NW_019458874.1:0-547 GCF_002814215.2 Seriola lalandi dorsalis | reverse complement strand
AAAATCCTAAATGACAATGAAAGACTCCAGTTCCAGTCAAAGCAGCTTGAAATTCATTCTCATTGAAGGATGCATTAATTAGTTAGCCTTAACTAAGTTACGTTAATTGAATTAGTTTAGGTTGTTGACTACATATCCTATCATGTCATGTCCCCTTTTAATCTTCAAAATCATATTTGCGTGCCGCTCACTTTCATTGTTTCAGGTTGATTCACGTTCAGTTTTTCTGAACATTGCACGATATGCAAAACAAATCATATTGTCATTATTTTTGCCAGATATTGCGATTTCAGTCAGAATGGTCATTTGTGCATTTTATTTTACCCGGATCCTTTCATTTTCACCGAGCCTCTCTGCACATCGCAGTTCCTCACACCGCCAGTAGAGGGCAGGAGGGAGGTTTGCCTCTGCACTCATGTTTGCAGTGTGATTCATCTCTCTGAAAGTCACACGACAAACACGTCCATCTGGAGCCAGAGTCTTTTAAAACCTTTATTTAACACTGATAAACATGTGTGTTCAAATTCAACGCAGTCACACACACACA
>NW_019458873.1:0-522 GCF_002814215.2 Seriola lalandi dorsalis | reverse complement strand
GTTTAGAGCTGCTGCCCGGCGGCTGATTAAAACGGTTAAAACAAATTCAAAAATGAATCATATCTTGAATGTTTTAAGCTCCGCGCCAGGTGTGTATACTGTACATTTTGTTTTCAAGTACACACTCAGCCAATAAGAAAGCAAAAAGGAAGCATTTATTTTTGAAGAAGGCCGTCTATTCTATTCACCATTTTTTAATCTCACGAATGCTTCTGAATAGATGATAATTACCCTCACCTGGGGTTATTTATTTTTTATTTATTACAACCAACGATTGCTGCAGGACACTGTTAAAGCATAAATGTAGGATTTAAACAATACAATTTAAATGATAATAAAAGCAGAATATATGGCCTCTGAACTCCCTCTGAAGCGTGACTACATCTTCACATTCATGTCAGATCATATTATGGTGCATTCTTTAATTGCTAGACAAAATCTTTTGGTGGCTATGAGATTGGCCATCAATTTAAAAGCAAAGCAAAGATAATGTTCACTTTAAGGGCAACCTGATGCCCCCCC
>NW_019458872.1:0-585 GCF_002814215.2 Seriola lalandi dorsalis | reverse complement strand
CTGCCTGTACCTGCAGCTGCCCGGCGGTCAGGGCAGGATCCCCGGGTACAACAACGGCTTTCATTACCAGGACATCAGCAACGGCAACGGCAACGGAGAGAGTAAGTCCTCTCTATCTCTCTATGTATGTTTGTGTTTGTGAGTGTGCGTGAGACACACGTAAGCTACATGAATCATTTGTGTACATGATAACACAGCTGGCTGGAAGTCACCTGGATGTGGAAGGAAGTCAGCGATATTCATGGATTCCAGGCAGTCAATGGGTTATAAACACAAACTCTGCCAGGGATTGATGTGGTTTCTGTGTGAGTGTGAGTGTGAGTGTGAGTGTGTATTTTATGTTTATGTTGCCTTAAACATAAAATATCAGTGTCTCCAAACAGATTGTTTGAGACTTTGTAGATGAACAATTACCTCAGAAATATTTGTTTTACTGTGAAACTACAAGGTCATTGATGTAAATAGTTTAGAGGAATGTAGAGTTGATCTTCAAGGACTTTGTGATAGTTTAAATTAATTAAATATAAATGAATAGTTTATGATTGAACAAACTTTTCTCAGAGCATGTCAGGATAATTTTCATTC
>NW_019458871.1:0-597 GCF_002814215.2 Seriola lalandi dorsalis | reverse complement strand
AAAGAGTTTAAAGTCCAAATTCTTTTGAGAAGAAAGTCAGAATTGGACTTTAAACTTACAAATCAGAGAAAAATTTCTGAGTTTAAGGTCCAAATTTTTCTCTGATTTCTTAATTTAGTCTGAATTTTTCCATAAATTCTGAGTTTAAAGTCAGAATTGAGAAAAAAGTCTGAAAAATTTGGACTTTAAACTGAAAACTCAGAATTCAGAGAAAATTTGTGACTTTTAATTTTTCTCTAAATTCTGAGTTTAAAGTCAGAATTCTAAAAAAAAAAATAAAATAAATTTAAACATTCACTTGGTCCTAATCCTCTTCTGTAATCATGTGTGGGTTGAGACCCCCCTGGGGGTCTCTACCCGCAGGTTGGGAACCACTGTTCATTTTGGTTGGTTTTCAGTGGAACTGAAAAAACTTTGTATGAAAACTGGAAGGAAACTTAAAAGGAAATGTTGCTGTTGCCTCTTTTTAAATGAAGTCTTTGAATATTACAGATCCCGGTCACTTTCAGTGGCAGAGGCAGAAATGTCCGATTTTCATTTCAGAACCTGAACTAACTGCATGTGATGAGGATTTGGATGAACTGGCCCTTTAAAGTA
>NW_019458870.1:0-566 GCF_002814215.2 Seriola lalandi dorsalis | reverse complement strand
GTCATCAGGTAGTCTTAATGAGCTGCAGTGGGTTGTTAAAGTGGGGCTGGGGTCTCCAGGATGAGAGGAAGTTGTTCTAAAATAAATGCAGTCTATGACTTACAGTAGATATCACCACCCTACTCATTATGTCTGATTATTCATGTTAGACAGGAGGAGAGTTTGCTCTGTGATATCATGCGGTGGATGTTAAATAGAAGCTCCACTGCTAAAGCAAACACAACTCCACCCTGTGTGTGTCCACAGGCTGTAAGACTCCGCCTGCAGTGTGTTAAAGCGTCTACTGCACACTGCAGGCACACTCGTTTTACATGTGGCACTGCCTCTTGTTCATCTGTTCTGTTGAGAAAGTGATTTTGAAACTTTTGTGGTTGAAACCACTTTGTTTATGATTTAAAATCTTTCAACTTTGGTGCCACCTAGTGGTAAAAAAAAATAATGCAAGTGATACAAAAAAATCTTTTGCCAACAGGATAGTGTATGTAAGTCAAGTTTATATGAAAACACAAGCATATTTAAGTCATTTTTTACTTATATAGCCCAATATCATAAATCACAAATTTGCA
>NW_019458869.1:0-562 GCF_002814215.2 Seriola lalandi dorsalis | reverse complement strand
CAGGGAGAAAGGCCTGCTCATAAAAATTGCAGTAGGACTCTCTCTCTCAAACCAGACCACGCTTTATTGACCTCGGCCTTCCTCTTAAACAGGACGCTCGCTTTTCTTGGCACTGTCTCACCCGCTCGGTTGCTTAATCTTTCTGTTTTCCATCACTATCTCTTATTTGTCTCATTTATTTTCATGTTCTCTCACTCTCTTTCTCTCTCTCTCTCTTTCTATTTCTCTCTCTCTCACTCAGCCAAATCTCTCCGGTGTGAGTTGCCTTCATAAACTGGACTGCAGACTGTGCTCAGCAAAAACTCACATAAGCCATTGGTTAACACTAAATTATTAACGGTCATTTACAGTTGGAGGTATCAAAACTGTTCTGAGTGCAGTGTGATGCAAATTTTTGGAGGAGCAAAGGACATTGTGTTATTAGAAATGTGTGGCTTTATTAATGTTTAATTATAGGTCAGCTATAAGCAAATAACTGTAGTATTGCAACCGAATGCTAGTAATCAATGAACAATCATGAGGTCATTTGATAAGTCATTAATAAATCAGTTTTAAATTCTAA
>NW_019458868.1:0-651 GCF_002814215.2 Seriola lalandi dorsalis | reverse complement strand
TATTGTGAGTAATTTGTCTTATTTATTATCAAACCTCTCCTTGCGTGCGATAAAGCTCTTGTCGATGGATTTTTTTCTCCCCCCCTCGCCAGGAGGAATGTTTAGCTTGGCTGCCGTTGAAAGAGTGATTGTGATTGGCTGAATCCACACCACAGTCACTCCAATGAGAGGAAGGCGACTTAGAAAGAGCCACAGAGAGAGGGAAATCCCAATCTGAGTTCCCTTCACTCGTTTCTTTATTGTCTGTTTCTTTCTATTTTTCTTTTTCTGTCACTCTCTCTCTCTCTCTTTCTCTCTCTCTCTCTCTCTCTCTGCTTTGTAAGTGATACCTTTTAAATATACTGCGAGCGCCTGGGGAATTCGCGTCTGTGAGACTGTTTTAATTTGGCCGCTGTACTCTGAGTGATCCAGGTTAACATAATAATCAAAACCAGCTCCGCAGCTTATTTTAAACTACGTGTGAAACATGGTGTGAATGGGGCCTTTTAAAATAGACTCAATACTGTACATTGACTGTGATTTGTATGAATTATAATGAGATGGTTTACACCATCTTTATAAAACATAGAGCCAAAACGATATCATATCTTATCTTTATCAATATATCCATGTTAGGTGGGGGGTTTGTGATTTGATGATATATATATATAT
>NW_019458867.1:0-475 GCF_002814215.2 Seriola lalandi dorsalis | reverse complement strand
AGCACCTCCAGGAACCGTGAGTAGTAGTCCGATATGACAAGGTAGTTGTTTTTGTTGTGTTCGCAGAGGTCGAGAGCTATTCTTTTCCATGGACGATCGGGCAGAGGCGTAGAAATGAGCGGCTCTTTTTGTTGGGCTGGCTTTTGTTCTTGGCAAGTGTGGCATGACATCACTGTATGTTTCAGTTCTGTAGAAAGTCCTGGCCACCAAACTGATGACTTTGCCCTGTCTCAACACTTTGTTAGCCCCTGAAGTCCATCATGTATTTTCTTTAAGATGTTGGCTCTCAGTGAATGTGGAATGATGATCCTTCTCCCACGTATGAGCAAACCATCAGCCTAACCCGATACCTCGTTTTTCACCTTCATGTATGCTCTGACCTTCACTGGGACATTTCCACTGTATTCTGGCCATCCTCCTCTCACAAGTTTGATGACAGACTGCAGTTCACAATCAGCTGCGGTGGCCATTTTGA
>NW_019458866.1:0-613 GCF_002814215.2 Seriola lalandi dorsalis | reverse complement strand
AAAAAAAAAAAATATAGAAGTACAGTACTTCATTAAAAGTACTTGACAACTGTCCACCCCTGGTCATGGTAAAAGCAGACATGATCCACACTGATGGATTGTGTAACTGAAGCAAGTTGTAAGTCTCTGCCACTGGATCTTCTTAATGCAAGACTGGATTACCACACAAAATGGACAACAACTCTGAGGCCCAGACCCCCAGACGCTATAACAGCTCCAGGTTCACTGTGTGACTATTTATTTATTTTATTTATTTATTTTTTTTTTTCGTAATTTGATTAATTTTGAATTTGTGGTTTTCTCTTATAGAAGGGCATTTTGTGCTAGGGGTCACAGTCCTAAATAAATACATCCAGCAACAACGTTCAGTGCCAATGCAGGAAGTAGTGTGTCTCTAATGAAGAACGACAAAGTGTGGATGTCGGGAAGACGGATGAGTGTCTAACAAGTCGGATTTTAAAGGAGGATGACATCCTTTAAAAGACCTATAATTAACCTTTCCTGTTGCCTAACCTAATATTCACCAAATGCAATTTATTTATCATATCTACAATATTTCCCTTTAACCATTTGCAGGGAATGAGAGCAGAGCGACAAAGTTTTGCCCCAGGGC
>NW_019458865.1:0-464 GCF_002814215.2 Seriola lalandi dorsalis | reverse complement strand
TCGCTAGTTAGTCACACTTGATTGCCTGTAAACACATTTTTGGCTAGCACTGCATGACATGACATTTTCAGCGTCAAACCGGAGCATTCTGGTTAATGTATGAAAATCTGTGAGTAAAGTGTAATGAAATCTGAAGGATATGTGCAGAACTTCTTCCTAAATATACCACAAAACCGCGCTAAATATCACAGGTTTATCTGTGAGTTTGACTATCCGAGGGCTGAAGGTGCTTCAAAAGACCTTCAACCTCAGAATTATTCATCCAGGAGGTTTATATGAACACACCAGAATGAGCACACAGGTGTGTGCTGAATGAAGGAGAGACCTCAACCTGTCAAAGTCACCTACAGGCACCAACAGACTGAAACCTCTGGGATGCTTGTGCTGTCAAAGAGAGGGGATATAAAAAAAGCAGGAGGGTTTGACAGAGCAGAGGAATGTTACAGAAGTGGCCCCACACACAT
>NW_019458864.1:0-522 GCF_002814215.2 Seriola lalandi dorsalis | reverse complement strand
AGCCACAGACAGGAGAAGACTTCTGGTGACAGGAGACAAAAAGGCAACGAGCAGAAACAGGCTCAGCAAAAACACACACTAGACTACGAGACGTAGTTTGAACAATCTGGCCAGGAGTTGAGGAAAGCCAGGGGTTCTTGTTGTGACTGTGATGAGATGATTAGTTGCAGGTGTACCAGGGGGCTCTGGAGATCAGGTTTGTCACGCCTCTGATGGGGACATGTGTAAACAAACCAGACGGGGGAGACAGAGACAAGGGAGAGGGAAACACCAGGGCAAAACAAGAGACTCAAGGAAAACACAGAAGGAAAAGGAGATCCCAACCCAGACACATGACACTTCTGTCTGAACTCAACGACACATCACTCCAACCCAGATAGCAGAATTAATCTGGCCCTTACATGAGCCACGTTTGTTTTCCTCTGGCCCAGCACAAGCCTGGTTCCATGGCCCGAATCTGGCCCATATATGGCATTATTGTCAGATGTTACTTCCACATCTGGACCAATTCTGGCACACACA
>NW_019458863.1:0-556 GCF_002814215.2 Seriola lalandi dorsalis | reverse complement strand
CTGCGGCTGCCGCTGTCTCCCCGCCGGTGGCCTCCACTGCTCCGGCCCCCTCGCCTGGAATTGCCCCCCTGCCTCGAGCTGGAACGGGACCTAGGAAAAAAAAGACAAGGCCATGTCTCACTAATGTGCCCTGTACTATAGTAACTTTAGTCCAGACGGTGGTCAGTGAGGAGCCTTACCTTGTTCGTTTTCGTGCCGAGTATCGTCTTCTGTCCCTGTCTCTGTCTCTGTCCCTGTCTCGCTCTCTGTCTCGCTCGTTGGACCGTGATCGTGTCCAGTCACGTCTTCTCCAGGATCCAGCTCCTCCATTTCCTCCTCTACCTCTGGAGTGAGATCGGGACCGCCGTCTCGACCGCGAGCGGCTTCGGGAGCGACGCCCATCCCTCCCCCCCCGCCCTCGCCGGGCTCGATGCGAACGGGAAGATGAGCGAGAGGAGGACCGAGATGAGGAACGGGAGGAGGAGGAAGGGGAGCGACTGGAGGATGACCTTCGTCTCCTGGACAAACAGAGACGCAATGTTTTAGTAACGACACCAGACCAGCACCTAGCCTATCT
>NW_019458861.1:0-560 GCF_002814215.2 Seriola lalandi dorsalis | reverse complement strand
GGGGGGGGGGGGGTTTCTATCTGATTGCATCTTAAATCAGATTACTGCTTATTCACTCTTCCAGGCTGCAGCAGGAGTTTTAGCAGGAAACTCTGCAGCTGTTGCCTCCTCCGATCCTCCTCTGCCATCCTGCTCGTGCCGCCTGTGAATCCTTAAACCCTTCGGTTTTCTGATGTGCAACTTTATCTCCACTTCTTTGTGTCATCTTTCGCTTCTCTTTCAATGTTTTTTTTTTCTCCCCTGAAAAAAGAACTGTGCTGTCTATCACTTCTAGAAGAGAAAGAGGAATGAACTATAGCCATCTGCGTTTTCTATGTTCAAAGCAAACTCCCTTTGATGAACAGTCTGCTATACAAATTACATTAACGGTAGAAAAACCAAAAACATTGCATTAAGCTTCTTCAAGAACTTTTAATTGCATTTCACAGTCTTCATCAGCAGCAATTAGTAAAATTAGTCTGCTAATGAAGGCCATGACATGTTGTTAAAAGCTCCAGCAAAAGCTAGAAATGGACATTGACAGAGTGTCAACAACTAATCTGCAACAGCAAATACTTTTC
>NW_019458860.1:0-503 GCF_002814215.2 Seriola lalandi dorsalis | reverse complement strand
ATTTGCGCTGATAGGAAGTTAACAAAATCTTCATCAGACAGAAGACGTGGGTTGAGTCTGCAGGTATGTTGTGGAGGCTCGTTATTCGGAAAGTAAAGCGCCATTGTTACTGGGCTATGGTCGGAAATAACAATACCCTCATATTCACTAGATCTCAGGAGGGGCAGGAGTTTTTTGTCCAGCAAAAAATAGTCTATCCTGGAATATGAGTGGTGTGCTGGAGAGAAAAATGAATACTGTCTCGAAACCGGATTTCTATATCTCCACGCATCAATCGCCCCATACGTTTGGAGAAAAGCATTTATGGTCTCTGCTGATTTACTTAGTGTTCCAGATATGGTTCTTGAACGATCCAGAGTGGGATCCAGAACACAGTTCAAATCTCCCCCGAGGACCAATTGATGACTGTTTAACTCTGGAAGAAGGGAGAAAAAAATCACTGAAAAATTTAGCATTGTCCCAGTTGGGGGTGTAAACACAAGCCAGAACCACTGGCACATTGA
>NW_019458859.1:0-580 GCF_002814215.2 Seriola lalandi dorsalis | reverse complement strand
CTGTGTAATGTTAGAAAACAGGACTACAGAAATCCTTCCCCTCAGTGGGACGTTAGCTTCTGCTTTCCCTTATCTCGACTGTACATTGCATCTTTATAATTGTCTCTGTGGCATTGCTGCTCTCTAGCCAAGAAATTCTGTCTGAGCCCAGACTGATGCTGTGAGACAGCATGAAAAATCTGACAGTGCAAAACAGCCTGAAGGCAAGAGAACGCAGCACAGTGTCAGGGCTGCACAGATGATCTGCACACTCACACCACGTATGTGCAGAGCACATGTGCCGTTATCATAGATGAGTCTGTCAAAATTCTTACATGAAAAACAAGTTTTCTGCATGTTAACACACACAACACCCTCAGCATCTGACATATAGTGATATGTCCACACAAAATAGAAAATAGGCTCATGGCCCATAGTCTGAGGTCATAAGCCTTGAGTTAAAGGTCCATATAGTGTAGAGGCAGATGTCATTGTGTTGTTTGATTATAAAGCAGGTCATAGCTCTGCCACTCTGCCGGTCCCCGGTCGGCTTCCCTAACTAGGAGCACACTGAACAGAATCTACAGCAGGTAATGTAACG
>NW_019458858.1:0-636 GCF_002814215.2 Seriola lalandi dorsalis | reverse complement strand
TCTAGCTTCTATATTAATACTGTGAAAGTATCAAAGCCTCAGTCCACAGAGAAATGCACACAGCCTGTATTCAGAAACTGAGCCTTAAAACCAGCCGTCAGGACTTCTGGAACTTTGTGATGTCACAACGAAGCAGTCACCAAGCCCCGCCCACCTGGACCCACCATCCAAACCTTTACAGGAAATGGTTTCTCTTAGTGTTTTTACCTGAAATCTGATATATTTTTATTGGAACACTCAGAAAACAGGGAGCCAATCAGAAGAGAGGCTCAGATGCACTGTTGTTCATAAAGTTGGAATAAAATATTTTTTACCTCTTTGCATGAAATGATTGTGACAAAGTGATTTATTCTTGACGGATAAAGTGTATATCTCCTCAAAACTTTAGTAGTCAATCTCTTCCAAAGTGATTACTGATGCATTTAAATAGGAATAAACAGAGGATTGTGTCAAAATTATTCCAACTTTATGGGCAACAGTGTATATCTTCTCATGGCTCAACACTTCAAATAAAACACAGAAGAAGAAGAAAATATGGAGCTTTAAGAAATAAAACAAATGTTACTGGTATAACTGTATGTTTACACTGATAAGATGCAGATTTCTGTTGTGTCACATTAGTGAAGGCTCCTCTCT
>NW_019458857.1:0-806 GCF_002814215.2 Seriola lalandi dorsalis | reverse complement strand
ACTGGATCTCTAATGCATGCTCATCGTGTCTTGGGTGCGTTCACATCTGTACTTAGAGCTATCCACTTGTGATCGGATCACCCGAGACACATGTTAATGCCATGTCTGGACAGGGTCAATGTAACGGAACCAAAGGAGAAAGGAGCATTTGTATGCTGTGTCTCACTGCCTGCCCTGGGTAAAGAGAAAAGTAAATAAAGTTAAAAATAGCAGCCCCAATAAGCTCTGGCTGAGTCCCCACTCCCCCAGCTGTCAATCATGGAGGTAAAGCTGAAGCTGTGGTGAGAGGAGCTGAGGGGACTTCCTCCATCACGCTCCATCTCATTGTGACTCATCACCAAATCTCTTTAATGTTTCTCTCTCGCTATCTCAGCTTTATACCTTTTGTGTATTTTATATATATATATATATATATATATACACACACATATACACACGCACATGCCACTCATACACACCTTTCTTTTCTCTTCATATCAATCTTCAGTAATCTGACTTCCTGTCCTCTTTAAGTTTTCACCTGAACATTACGTGAAATGCATAATGTCAACCTGCTTATATGATCCATCTATTGGAACACAGTAGTTCCACTTCCATTCAAAGCCTTGCACTTATTTTTGTAGATATCTGCCTCTTACACATTAAACATGGCCACCCCCAGTATAATAAAAGTTAATGGCATTTCATTTGTGACGATCAATGGATCCAAACATGACATTTGAAAAAGTCAATAGTTGCGTGTCTTGAGTTTTCACTGGGAATAGGACAAACTTATTTGAAAAGGAATTTCTTCAGACAGTAAAAAA
>NW_019458856.1:0-551 GCF_002814215.2 Seriola lalandi dorsalis | reverse complement strand
TGTCAATAAATCAAATTTTATGATGTTTACTGCCAAAAACAAAGAGGTATTGAAAATAACTATGTGTTAGGTTTTCTTGTTTTACTTGATGGAAAAACCTCTTTGCACTTATATAACAAACTTAAGCAACATTATCAATAAAATAAAGTAGTTTGGTTCATCGCAAATGATTGATATCTCTATTAAAGTTCAGTTTACACATCACACACCAAACCACAGCAGTTGTGATAGACTGGAATGACGTTGTCATGTATAAATTTTGTGCTGTTTATTCAAAAGGAAATCATGTCAATATGACTAAAAAGAAAGATATATCTGGTTTCACAGGAGATCCTGACTGATTTAAAAGGGTTGGGGTTAGGGAGAGAGAGAGAGAGAGAGAGAGAGAGAGAGCTGGGAATTTGTCACAGATAATCTCCCTGACATCAGAACATTATTAAAGGCCTGAAATGTGACCAGCTCAGTATTCCCACGCTCCGCTCATCCCGGCCTTGAAACACGGTCACATCATCACTGTGGGTAGAGGCTGTTCTCTGAGGGTTAGGACTTAT
>NW_019458855.1:0-545 GCF_002814215.2 Seriola lalandi dorsalis | reverse complement strand
AAACAATTAACTGAATATAGAAGAAGTCAATCAAAATCAAAATTGATTAATTGCCGAATTGTGCTCTCAACAGGACGGAGTAAAACCAAGCACTTGTCTTCAGTTCATGCTGGGTCCCGGTCTAACTTAATACTGTTACCCAGCAAACTTCACTAAACCTGCTTTAAGAGACAGCGTGTCAGACTGAGCTGTATGTGTGAATATTTTCAAAGTGCAAATAGACGAAATCCAGTTGTGCCATGTAACCAAGGTGATCATTTGACATCCAGACTCACTGTCTGTCACGGCCCTGTGGTCCTTCTCCTTCCCACAAATCCCCAGCTCTGACTGGCCTTGATTGATGACATCAGTGCTGGGTGTCTGGGGAGAGGATGGGGAATGTCTCCTGCCTGCTGGCCTCGTGTCATCCCGTTCCCACGGAAACGCAGCCAAGGGAGTGGAGAAGGACTCAGATTGGTCAGATGGGTGGCGGTGGGGTGTGCTCTTGTGCTGTTGTCGTGGCAACGAATCTGTGGGCACATCTGAGAACTGGAGCCGCTGCTGAG
>NW_019458854.1:0-527 GCF_002814215.2 Seriola lalandi dorsalis | reverse complement strand
TGTTAGTTTACCTGGTATATAACAGGTACCAGTGTGTGGTAATGCTGGTGCTGGTCCTGGTTAAACTGGTTTAAACTGGTCACATAGTCTTTCCTGGACTCTTCAGCCGCTTGTTGTTTCTGTTGAGCCGTCTGACGAGCCTGAAACCAGATCACACACTGTGAGATACGACAGATCTTCCAACAGCTCGACACCTGTTCAATCTCGTTGCTTTGATTCAGATAGAAACAAAAATGAAATGTTAAAACCAGTTTGTGGTTCTAGGTTCTAGGTTCTAGGTTCTAGGTTCTAGGTTCTAGGTTCTAGGTAGCAGAATTCAACAATAAAAAGTCCTGCAGTAACTTTCTGCTGTTACATGAGATATAATGAGTTCATGAGGGAGTTGTAGAGACGTTGGTGGAGAACAGAGCTCAGCCTCAGTCTGTATTACAGTAATATAATAATAATAATAATAATAATACCTTACCTTCAGTGAGCAGCGCTGACAGACGACAGACAGACAGACAGACAGACAGACAGACAGACAG
>NW_019458853.1:1385-1979 GCF_002814215.2 Seriola lalandi dorsalis | reverse complement strand
TATACTATGACTTTTTGTGACTTTTGGTGCCTTATTAAACTATACTTTACTTTACTAACAGGTTTTTATGTCTTACTATGTTTTGACGTCTTTATGTCTTAGTATACTATGACTTTTTTATGCCTAACTATACTATGACGTTTTTATTCCATTATTATATGATGGTGTTTTTTATGACTATACTATGACTTTTTATGCCTTATTATTATATGACGTTTTTACTCCTTACTATACAATGACTCTTTATGCTTTACTATAATATGACTTTTTATGACTTTCAATGCCTTACTATGACATTTTTATGACTTTTAATGCCTTACTATTATATGACGTTTTATGCCTTACTATACTATGACGTTTTTATGCCTTTTTATGCCTTACTATACTATGACCTTTTTATGCCTTATTGTACTATATTGTTTTCATGACTTTTTATGCCTTATTATACTATGACTTTTTTATGACTTTTAATGCCTTTCAATACTATGACGTTTTTATGCCTTTTTATGCCTTAATATGCTATGACTTTTTATTCCTTAATATACCATGACATTTTTATGACTTTTAATGCCTTACTATACTATGTCATTTTTA
>NW_019458853.1:0-1365 GCF_002814215.2 Seriola lalandi dorsalis | reverse complement strand
TATACTATGACTTTTTGTGACTTTTGGTGCCTTATTAAACTATACTTTACTTTACTAACAGGTTTTTATGTCTTACTATGTTTTGACGTCTTTATGTCTTAGTATACTATGACTTTTTTATGCCTAACTATACTATGACGTTTTTATTCCATTATTATATGATGGTGTTTTTTATGACTATACTATGACTTTTTATGCCTTATTATTATATGACGTTTTTACTCCTTACTATACAATGACTCTTTATGCTTTACTATAATATGACTTTTTATGACTTTCAATGCCTTACTATGACTTTTTTATGACTTTTAATGCCTTTCAATACTATGACGTTTTTATGCCTTTTTATGCCTTAATATGCTATGACTTTTTATTCCTTAATATACCATGACATTTTTATGACTTTTAATGCCTTACTATACTATGTCATTTTTATGACTTTTTTATGCCATACTATACTATGACTTTTTTATGACATTTTTATGCCTTACTATACTATGACGTTTTTATGCCTTTTTATGCCTTACTATACTATGACCTATTTATGCCTTATTGTACTATATTGTTTTCATGACTTTTCTTGCCTTATTATACTATGACTTTTTTATGACTTTTAATGCCTTACTATACTATGACGTTTTTATGCCTTACTATAATATGTCGTTTTTATGCCTTTTTATGCTTTACTGTACTATGTCTTTTTTATACCTTACTATACTATGACTTTTTCATGCCTTACCATACTATGAATTTTTATGACTTACTATAATATGACTTTTTTATGACTTTCAATGCCTTACTATACTATGACGTTTTTATGACTTTTAATGCCTTACTATTATATGACGTTTTTACTCCTTACTATACAATGACTTTTTATGCTTTACTATAATATGACTTTTTATGACTTTCAATGCCTTACTATTATATGACGTTTTTATGCCTTACTATACTATGACGTTTTTATGCCTTTTTATGCCTTACTATACTATGACCTTTTTATGCCTTATTGTACTATATTGTTTTCATGACTTTTTATTCCTTAATATACCATGACATTTTTATGACTTCTAATGCCTTACTATACTATGTCATTTTTATGACTTTTTTATGCCATACTATACTATGACTTTTTTATGACATTTTTATGCCTTTCTATACTATGACGTTTTTATGCCTTTTTATGCCTTACTATACTATGACCTTTTTATGCCTTATTGTACTATATTGTTTTCATGACTTTTCTTGCCTTATTATACTATGACTTTTTTATGACTTTTAATGCCTTACTATTATATGACGTTTTTACTCCTTACTATACAATGACTTTTTCATGCCTTACCATACTATGAATTTTTATGACTT
>NW_019458852.1:0-556 GCF_002814215.2 Seriola lalandi dorsalis | reverse complement strand
AAAAAAACCTCGGCCTCAAACATGAGACACGGACAAAGGAAAAAAAAGAAAAAAACATGTATTGAATATTGCTGGCAGCTCTGCGCTTTTCTTGCACAAAAACTCAATTTTCTCCCCATGAAATGACATTTGGAGACGTGCAGAAATCGGACCCTGACGGACCAGGGTGTGACATATTGATAGTGCAGGGAGAAGTGATGAGATGGTGGATGGGAGGGAAGAGACAGAGGGCAAACCTGGATACATTGGAGGCAAGTTTCTGTCTCTATCATACAGTCAATATAAATAGCAAAACTAAAAAAAAAAAAATACACACGCCACAATGAAGCTGCCCGAAAACAAATAACTCTCTGGTTTAGTATTGTACCACAATGTAAATGTAATTAACTTTGCAAAAAGTTATCACTATAAGACATTTCAGTGAAGTTTGTTCAATTCAACAAGATCATTGGCCGACCTTTTCAGTCTGCAAGCTACAAACACAAAGCTGATTAACCTGCATCACGCCGGATGTTTCTGTTTTAAACCCACTTCAGGAGCCAGAGAAAAACGTGAC
>NW_019458851.1:0-599 GCF_002814215.2 Seriola lalandi dorsalis | reverse complement strand
GTCAAATATGCAAAGAAGGTGGATGGTGTGCACATCCAACCCCAAGTGTAGTTGTGGGACAAACAAAAAAGGCAATACAGACAAAAATGACAACTCCACTTTGGGTCTCCTGACAGAAACAGCTATTATTCATATTTTACAATGCATATGAAAAACACATAATGTCCTTTTCTTTCTTCAGGATGTGTTTTAATGAATTTGGGGTAATTGTAGGTGGAGTTGTCACTTCCTATTTATTATTTTTATAGCTAAATTTTTGTTCATACCCAACAAAGATTTTGTGGGTTGTGAGTCATAAAATGTATTGCCAGACTGAAAAATTCAGTGAGGACTACCTCTCTTTTTTCTTAAGATGGACAGATGAGATCTGGGTAAATATAGTGAGGCCCTACAGCAAGATTAAGCAAGGAGTGTTGTTCAGCAGGATTTACAATTATTTTTCTGTAGCCTCAGTTAAATCAAGTGGAAAAGCAACTTCATTATTCCTGTATGTGTTACTTATTTGAGAAGCAGTCACATATGACAAAAGGAGTAAGGCAGATGCCTGTATGGGCCTCAAGCAAGATGGGGCAGGTGTATAGTTTTCTTACTCTGTGTTA
>NW_019458850.1:0-466 GCF_002814215.2 Seriola lalandi dorsalis | reverse complement strand
AAGATCCAGACCCAGTCTCTGAGATCCAGACCCGGTCTCTAAGATCCAGACCCGATCTCTAAGATCCAGACCCAGTCTCTGAGATCCAGACCGGATCTCTAAGATCCAGACCCAGTCTCTAAGATCCAGACCCGATCTCTAAGATCCAGACCCGGTCTCTAAGATCCACACCCAGTCTCTGAGATCCAGACCGGATCTCTAAGATCCAGACCCGGTCTCTGAGATCCGGCCCCACCTTTAAGATCGAGACCCGGTCTCTGAGATCCAGACCCGGTCTCTAAGATCCAGACCCGGTCTCTGAGATCCAGACCCGGTCTCTGAGATCCAGACCCGATCTCTGAGATCCAGACCCGATCTTTAAGATCCAGACCCGGTCTCTGAGATCCAGACCCAGTCTCTGAGATCCAGACCCGGTCTCTAAGATCCAGACCCAGTCTCTGAGATCCAGACCCGATCTCTAAGATCC
>NW_019458849.1:0-468 GCF_002814215.2 Seriola lalandi dorsalis | reverse complement strand
AGTTTATGTGGTTTCAGCAGCTGATTGGGATGCCTCCTTGGTTTCCCAACACACCTGATAGATAAGTAGTGATGGATGGATGGTATATTCAATAAGATGTTTTGTATTACAGGTTGTTGAATCTTTCCTGTTTCCTCTTTTCTTCAGACTCTATGTCGTCCAACTCTAAGAGACCGTTCATTGTGTCCCGGTGGAGACAGTTCTGGTTCGCCCCCGTCACCTCGTTCCTTGGTAACGTTCTGATGTACTTCTTGTTCCTCTGCCTGTTTGCCTACGTTCTGCTGGTGGACTTCAAGCCCAAACCTGATGGTCCCTCCACTCTGGAGTTTGTGCTTTACTTCTGGGTTTTCACCTTAGTCTGTGAGGAGATTCGACAGGTTGGTTGACAGAGCTCTAGTTCACACACACACACACACACACACACACACACACACATACACACACACATACACACACACACACACACAC
>NW_019458848.1:0-557 GCF_002814215.2 Seriola lalandi dorsalis | reverse complement strand
TTTTTTTTAACATGTACAATATGTTCCAAAAACCAGTGTCCGTAACCGAGGATAGGACCGCCAAGGCCCCCGCCTTGGTCTGCTGCCCAGTCCACACTGCACCAGATCCTGCTGACTCTTCCTGCAGGTGGTGAGCCCACTGGGAGATGAAGAACCCATGTAGCCGGTTCGGGCTGGGCCCGGCCGGACCCCATGGGCCAAGGCCCGGCCACCAGGCGCTCGCCCACGGGCCCCAACCCCAGGGCGGGGCCCCGGTGTCCCTCCGGGCCGGGTACTCGAGTACTTGTTATTTCTGTTCATTGGGATCTTCTGAACCATTCTTCGTCTGGCCCTTCACCTGGGACCAATCTGCCTTGGGAGATCCTACCAGGGGCAAAATGCCCCCGACAACATAGCTCCTAGGGTCATTAGGGCTCTCAAACTCCTCCACCACGGTAAGGTGACGGTTCAAGGAGGTGGTTCAACGCACACCTCCGGCAGAGTTTCGATCGTGTCCCAAGGGTGTTAGGGGACATTGAGTCCGAATGGGCCTTGTTCTGCTCTGCTGTTGTTGAGGC
>NW_019458847.1:0-640 GCF_002814215.2 Seriola lalandi dorsalis | reverse complement strand
CTGCTGCTGCTGCTTTTGACCTGTTTTGATCTTGTTTTTAAGTAGTTGCCATATATTCTGATATTGTTTACATTCTGCTTCTTGTAAACATTTTAAAATACTGTTAGTTAATTGCGTTAACTTTGCAGTTCCTTTCCCTTCTACTTATTTACTTGAGCTGAGTGTCGTAGTTAAAGTCACTGGGGTGCATGAGTGTGTTTAGGTTGCTGTGACTGCTCTAGTGAGTGTATAGTAGCACCCCTAGTGCTGCCTGCCATTCACTGGTCTCAATCCACTGAATTTTAGTTTTGGTTTATTTCTACTGAATACTGGAAGTACATTATATAACTACTTGTTTTTAATGGTATTATAAAGTAGGTTTTGTAACAGAACAGTCTAGTTTCATCTGGCATCCACGCAGTCAGTTACAACCACTTATGTCTCTTTTTCAGCGACATTTTCTAGTTTCTTTATGATTTTAATAAAAATACATCAGGTCTTTTAAGATCACTGGCAGTACCTTTTTTTTTTCCTTAACTACACTTTACCCAGGTGGCGTTGTTGGTTCCCTCTCTAATGCACCCACTGAAAATGGAGTTCTCCTCCACATTCGGCAGTCGTCTATTAAGCATGAGAGAAAGGGACATAAATTTAGCTCAGA
>NW_019458846.1:0-575 GCF_002814215.2 Seriola lalandi dorsalis | reverse complement strand
CTGTCTGTTCTTTTACTTTCTTTTTCGGGCTATCTTTGGTTGAGTGGCGGAGGCCTGTAGCAGCAAGTGTTGGCATGACAGCAGAAGAAGAAAAAGCAGGTAACAGGATGTCAGGGTCTATTACAAAAATCTGTTTCCACTGTCCTTTGTTGTATTTAATCTGTTCCAACTTTTCCACCTCAGCAAAGTGTGATTTTTTAAATTTTATTTATTGTTTGTTTACTCCTAGGGACAATGCATGTTAAAGAACATCAGTCGAAATACACAATGTAATGTAAACATACTGGATTGTACAAAAATGCTAATTTACATCCGTAGTCCCTCGGCAGGTAACATAAAACAAAAAACATTATAAGTCACAATACACCACTACAAATATCACGTACACAAATACATTTTACTGCGTACTAAGTGAAAGATGATCACAGATCTGGTTTGACTTGAGCCAATGTTTGAGATGTGTTAAAGGTGGGATATGAAGAACACTGCCTTATTACAAGTGGTTAGCCATTCCCATATTTACTTCCCTTTACTGTTAAAACAGTTTGTCCAAATGTGGTGCACCTATGAGGCAC
>NW_019458845.1:0-645 GCF_002814215.2 Seriola lalandi dorsalis | reverse complement strand
ATTACTACACAAGCTAGCATTAGCCTAAACAAGCTAACGTTACTAACCAAAGTAACATTACTACACAAAACAAAATTAGCCTAAAGAAGCTGACAGTAGCCTAAATGTATTAATTTTAGCCTAAACAAGCTTAAAATGAGTTCTTCCTTAAAGTTGCAGACCCTTCATCGTCATGGTAACAAAAACAAACATACGGTTAAGGCTGTGGAACAGTCACGGATAAAACATTGAATGATAAAAGTTGACTGCCTGACTTCCTTCTTTGCTCCTGTTATAATTACTATGACCACTAGAGGTCACCTAATTATGACACGTAACTAACTAACTTTAATAATTTGCGGACGAGCTACGGGCCTGCGGGAGCCCTGCGGTTCCTCAGGGAAGGGGAAGCAGCAGTGCTGGTCCCCGCGGTGTGCCGTACTCTCCTGCCTAAGCATCCTCCAGCTCCTGTGTGTCTGCCAGCACTGATGTCACACCACACTCTGTCTGACCCTTCTCACTGCACTACACTCTTTGGTAGAGCTTGCATTGGCCCGGGTCCAGCTGGCTGAGTCCAACACAGATGTCTGAAAGCATGGGAGAGTGAGATTTACACACTCAGGAACATGCTTCTGTTTGTGGTTAGCATGTGTGTGTGTGTGTGTG
>NW_019458844.1:0-615 GCF_002814215.2 Seriola lalandi dorsalis | reverse complement strand
AAGATGTTAATGATGTTAATGATGTTAAAGATGTTAAAGATGTTAAAGATGTTAACGATGTTAAAGATGTTAAAGATGTTAATGATGTTAATGATGTTAAAGATGTTAAAGATGTTAAAGATGTTAAAGATGTTAATGATGTTAAAGATGTTAAAGATGTTAAAGATGTTAAAGATGTTAATGATGTTAAAGATGTTAATGATGTTAATGATGTTAAAGATGTTAATGAGGTTAAGGATGTTAAAGATGTTAACGATGTTAAGGATGTTAATGAGGTTAAGGATGTTAAAGATGTTAACGATGTTAAAGATCTCAGTGACAGTTTGTGGGAATCTGATCTTTTATCTGCTGCCGATTTCCTGGAAAGATCTTTGACATTCAGAGAAAATGAAAACGTTCTGAGAGATTTGAGGTTGAAGTAATTTCTGATTTCCAGAGGAAGTGACTGTAACATCGTCATGGTAACGAACTGTGTGTTTTCATGTTCAGCTGATCGACTCTGCTGCGACTAAACTTCAGATTCAAAGAGACTTTATTGACGCGACTGTAGTCAGACACATCGTCACAGCAGATAATAATAATTCATGTGAAACCTTCAGAAAACTGTCGCATTAT
>NW_019458843.1:0-489 GCF_002814215.2 Seriola lalandi dorsalis | reverse complement strand
CGGGTAAATCACGTTATTTCAGTGCTCAAAACTGCTGCGTTCACTTTCTGCTGCGTGTGTGTGTGTGTGTGTGAGTGAGTGTGTATGTGTGTGTTGTGGACGTTAAATGTCCTGTTTGAGCAGAGAGCGGGGAACAGTGAAGGCCAAGTTATTCAAAAGTATGAGTTAGGTCTGTTTGCGCACACGTGTGTGTTACAGCAGGTGACACTGCAGCCACTGTTGTTTTACAAACAGTTACAACCCTGAATGTGTGTCAACAAAAGTTTTACAGTGATATTCTGCACTCTCCTATCCCCTGTAATGACATATGTTTATGTTGAATCGCTATAACTGCATATCCATATGTCACACTTTATGTTAGTGAAGCTTTTGTTTCAGTAAAAATTGCATAACCTGCTTCACAGGCATTTCCAAGATCCCATATGTTCCCAGTACCGGGCCGGGAGATGTCATGTGTTTCAAACACTACAATGCAGAGGAGGTACGCGC
>NW_019458842.1:0-616 GCF_002814215.2 Seriola lalandi dorsalis | reverse complement strand
CATTGAGGTTCTTTCCATGCAAGAGAGTTCACACTCTGTATTTGTTGTAAAAATAAATAAATAAATAAAATATTACAGCATTTTAGAAATATCCAGAAAAGTCCAGAACCACTTGTAAACCGCTTTTTGATGGAACTAAACCAGTGATTCAGCCACTAATGCACAGTCGACATCATTTTGAATTATTCAACAAGTGAAGCAGTGAAATATTTATTCCAGTTCTTTAGATTTTTTTCTTGCAATTTACTGGCTCCATTTAGCCTTTCTAATCGCATTCGTCTGTGTGTGTGTCTGTGTGTCTGTGTGTGTCTGTGTGTGTGTGTGTCTGTCTGTGTGTGTGTGTGTGTGTGTCTGTCTGTCTGTGTGTGTGTGTGTGTTCGCTGCAGAGTGCACTAGAGACTCAGGTCCTCGACGAGAGAGGCAAAGCTCAGCGGCTGCAGACGGAGCTGGACGTCAGTGAACAGGTTCAGAAGGACTTTGTCAAACTTTCTCAGACTCTTCAGGTAAGAAGGAGTTGGGAGGTTCAGAGCGAGATACGTTATCTAAACTTTATAAACAGCGCTCTGCTTCATTTATGGTTGAATGGAAACTCTGATATTGTTGTTTTCTTGGGGGG
>NW_019458841.1:0-560 GCF_002814215.2 Seriola lalandi dorsalis | reverse complement strand
AGTTTGTATTTGCCTGAAGAAGGTCCGATTAGCGACCGAAACGTTGCAGTGTGTTAATGTGTGTTTTTGTGTTATATTTTCTGTGAAAATAAACGTGTTTTTGTGTGAAAAAAGGAAATCCCTCTCCCTCCTTTTTCAAAATAAAAGCCTTAGAACTTTTTTTAGTTTTTTTTGGCCTCATCCGGAGGTCCGTTTTTGTTAGATTAGCTTTTATTTCCTCCATTTTTCATTTTTTTTTAAAAAAACACACGGAGATGCACCACGGTGAAACAGACGACGGCTGGACGACGGTCCGACGCGGACGCAAGCAGCCGCGCTCGGGGGTCAGAGCACGCCAGCGCTCCGGCTCCCTTCGCGGCTATGGGGACCGACCACGGAGCTACGCCTCCGTGACGAGGAATGGCCGTTCCAGACGGGATGGCTATGATGGATCGCTACGGCGCAAGCGATCCACCGCGGCCAGAACGCCATGGCGAAATCACAGCGCTCATCGCGCTCATGAGCAGCGGACCGGCACCGGCGGACACCAGCGGGACCGCCACGTCCACTACGCTCGGGAG
>NW_019458840.1:0-556 GCF_002814215.2 Seriola lalandi dorsalis | reverse complement strand
GGACAGTGGGTGGGCGACAGCAGGAGGAAGGATGTGTTGTTGAGAAGTCAATCAGCTGCTCATCCTGCTATGTCAGCATAGTTAGACTGTGTCATCTGCACATTTTCCTCTGTTCTGTCGTCTCTCCACTCGGCTTTATCTCCATGGAGCCTGAGACTTGTGCACAACGCCGCTTTCTTATTGGTGGAGACGGGTGTTCACACCTGAGTCAGACAGAGAGACACAGCGACATCAGCTTCATCAATAATAAACTTGTTTTAATCTTTTATAACAAACTAATCATCTATTAAACTAATTAGCCGTCCCGAAATATTTATAAAACACTTATAACAAACTAACTGTCCATAACGAACAGTGTGCTCAACAACGACCGACCACAGCTTCTCCTACTCTGAGAAAACCAGAAGTCAGAAACAGCACAAACAGTCAAACTTCAACACTTAAAGTTCCCTTAAAGTGTTCCATTGTTAAAACCAGGAGGAGGTGTTGCTGCTAATGACAGATGACTGAAAAGTATTGTTCTAACAGGATGATATCATCTACTACAACACCACAC
>NW_019458839.1:0-579 GCF_002814215.2 Seriola lalandi dorsalis | reverse complement strand
AGGATTTTCTTTTGAAAAGGAATCATGGGAAATATTTACCAAGTATTGATTAGGCTTTAGCGTAACAATATGATTTCATCTTGTGTCTGTGTCATGAACCATAATTGAGACTTTGTAATGTGTAGGTATGAATTTAACACTTAACAAAATGTCATACAATATGCTTCATATAATAACTTAAATATACATATATTCCATGTTATATACTTAAATGAAAGGTAAAAGGAGCAAAATTTGTGGTATTTTTTGGTATTTTACTTAATTTCAATCTTTTTGTCCTTAAGATTTAATTCAAAGTGATTTATGAAAGATAAAGGCAGCCAACAGTTAATGTCAGGATATAGTGGGTTAGGGTGTGTGTTTGTGTGCGTGTGTGTGTTTATGTGTGTTTATGTGAGGATATGCACATCTAAATAAATGCTGCAGTTTCCCTATCATAACAGTAAAAATGGCAACAAATCTCCCACACATCACAAGTTAACTCCAGCGAAGAGTCTCCTCCCCACTCAGCCCGGTGGCTTCAGCTGACTCTGCTTTTCAAAGGAGGAAATATTTTACAGTTTCATTGCCCCCCCCCCC
>NW_019458838.1:0-653 GCF_002814215.2 Seriola lalandi dorsalis | reverse complement strand
TTTAAATCACTGTTTCAACAGTTATGAACCCCCAAATAATATCAGAACCTCAAATTGCCCCTGATGGCTCTTCCATCAGTGTATGAGTGTGTGTATGGGGGTGGTGTATAAATATACAGTGAATGAGTGAATGTGGCTTGTATTGTAAGGCACTTTGAGTGGTCGATAAGACTAGAAAGGTGCTTTACAAGTGAACTCATTTACCATTCACAAACAGAAAATGGGTAGTTAAAGGTCCCATATAGTCTAAAGGTAGATGTCCATGGGCTGTTTGATTATAAAGCAGGTCTAGGTTCTATATTAATACTGTGAAAGTATCACAGCCTCAGTCCACAGAGAAATGCACACAGCCTGAATTCAGAAACTGAGCCACGCCCTAAGCCCCGCCCACCTGGACCTACCATCCAACCTTGCAGGATTTGCTGAAGTGTTTACCTGAAATCTGCTAATAGTTTTATTGGATCAATCAGGAAACAGTCAGCCCAATGTTTTTCTCATCCATTAGAAGACAGTCAGAACATAATCAAAGGCTAATTTAACTTCAATTAATAAAAATACAACTGGACTTTGCTTTGCTACTGTTCACATGTGGCGCTGTGGCTCACAGTCACACATAGGTTTGACTGATTTACTGAACTGGGGTTATTTTTTTT
>NW_019458837.1:0-696 GCF_002814215.2 Seriola lalandi dorsalis | reverse complement strand
GTTTTATGCCTTAATATACTATGACCTTTTTATCACTTTTTATGTGTTATTATACAAACGTTATCACTCTTTATGCCTTACTATCTGACGTTTTCATGCCTTAGTATACTGAGTCTTTTAGTCTTGCTATACTATGACATTTTATGATCTTTCATGCCTTACATTTACTATGACTTTTTATGCTTTGCTTCAATAAAGAAAAAAACACAAAACGTACGAAAAAAAATCAAACACAGCAACTGTTGTCACTTTTTATGCCTTACTATACTATGTCATTTTCATGCCTTACTATACTATGACGTTTTTATCACTTTTCATGCCTTACAATACTATCACGTTTTTATCACTCTTTATGCCTTACAATACTATGACGTTTTTATCACTTTTTATGCCTTACTATACTATGATGTTTTTATGCCTTACTATACTATGATGTTTTTATGACATTATATGCCTGACTATACTGACGTTTTTTATCACTTTTCATGGCTTACAATAATATGATGTTTTTATCACTTTTTATGCCTTAGTATACTATGACGTTTTTATCACTTTTTATGCATTACTATACTATGACGTTTTATGCATTAATATACTATGACGTTTTTATCACTTCTTATGCCTTACTATACTATGACATTTTTATGACTTTTTATGCCTTACTATAATATGACATTTTTTGCCTTACTATACTAT
>NW_019458836.1:0-563 GCF_002814215.2 Seriola lalandi dorsalis | reverse complement strand
TTGTCCATCTCGTCTTTGTGCGTCCTCCACCAGTCTCTGATTATATCCTTTGAATTCTTTCTTTCTCTGGAAAAACATTAACATTTTTCTATTATGAACAGTCAGTGTCATTACGTGTGAAGCCTGCAGCTCATTGTCACAGTTCTTACTTAATGACTGCAGGGGGATGGACTTCAGGTACAGAAACACACGACATTACACAAGACAAAGAGCGACACAAGTCACATCAATTTGTATAGACCTCTGCTTGCATACATATACACACACATACTGTACATTCAAATACAAATATATAAAGCATACAGATATGCCAACCTAGAGAATCTCAGGGATGAGCTACATCCTCCTTGACTGTACGTGATGCATATTCCAGGCTTTGACCTCTTCTTTTATCTTTTTATCTCCAGTGTAGTGAGTGAGCAGCTGCTCCACTCCCTCAGCAGCAGCTGTAGTAAAGGTTACAGCAGAGCAACTATTGATAGCAGGTGTAGTAAGATCAGAGTCCCGGGGACAGATCGTAGGCATCATCTTTATGAGGACACAAGTCCAGGAAGATCCTCAAT
>NW_019458835.1:0-506 GCF_002814215.2 Seriola lalandi dorsalis | reverse complement strand
CTCCTGTATTTTTCTCTTTTTATATTTTGTTGTTAGAATAAAAGTGATAAAAAAGAGAATGAAACGTGTGTGTGTGTGTGTGTGTGTGTGTGTGTGTGTGTCTCCCTCTTCTGGTCAGTCAGTGTTAAAACCGGTTAAACTAGTTCATTTTAAAAAGCTGGTTTCGGAGATTTATGCTGCAGGTCAAAGAACTGAAGAGACCAGAACAGAGACTAACAGAGACCAGAACAGAGACTAACAGAGACCAGAGGAGGGTAGAAGAGACCGTTAGAGACCCACAGAGACTAGAAGAGACCAGACGAGGCCAGAGACTGGAGGAAACCATGCTTTGAGACCTGAAAAACACCCTATGAGACCAGACTTGAGACTAACAGAGAGCAGATGAGACCAGAAGCAGCAGCTGTGTGACCAGTGACAGATTTGGTTGTGTCCCTTCTGACATCAAACATCTTCAGACCTGTGAGGCGAACAGTGGAATTAGCAGTGTGCCCATGTTGTCCAACACA
>NW_019458834.1:0-559 GCF_002814215.2 Seriola lalandi dorsalis | reverse complement strand
ACCGGAGGCAGCAACGCTCAGAGCAGGAGCCATATTGTTTTCAGGTTGTCTGTCCGTCTTCCTTGACGGAATTTCTTCAAATTTGCCACAAACATTCATTAGGACTCAAGGATAAACTGATTAGATTTTTGGGGTCAAAGGTCACGGTGACTCCCAAAACACCTTTTAGCCATTAAAAAGACTCAAAGACTTCACAGCAATTATGACAAAATTTCACACAATGGTTCATATTTTCTATGACTCTGGATGAACAGGGTTGTAACCTGAAACCAGTCTGAGTGGAGGAGGCAGACGACCACCAGGAGGTGATTTTAGTTTTCTTTTTGTTGTAGCTTCTGTTTTTTTATATTTGTGTTTTATACATAAGAAAGACAAAACGGAAGTTACATAAAACCTTTAATACCTTTAATAATGCAGCGAATCATAGGCTCAAACTGTGGATGTTTGGCTGCTTTTTAATGTAATGTTGAATAAAATCATCAATCAATCACAGATAATCACTGATTTCATGAAAACATCTGTATACGACATGATTAACATGTTCCAGTGTAATCAGTGA
>NW_019458833.1:0-509 GCF_002814215.2 Seriola lalandi dorsalis | reverse complement strand
AATTTGCAAAATAAACAGAGAAATTGCCTGCTTCTTGGTCTGGGCCACACAAAAAGGTCAGACATGTCCTGTGCTAAACCTCCTTTATTGCCTTCTGTTTCGGGGAAACAATGTTGTTAATGAGGTGAAAAAATGTTCCCTAAATCATGATGGAAAAAGTCAAGTTTTGAGATTTATTTTTCTTTTTTCTAAGTAGTTTGTACTACACTGTTTTGAACCACTCAACAGGATCTTAAAACAAGATTGAATCCTGCTTTAACTACAGGAGCAGATTAATTTCAGACATTCTGACATCTGAATGTCTTGATGATCAAAGATGTGGTGTGTTTTGTGTGTTAGAAGCTGACTCAGCTCACACAAATTTTCCATCCAATGGAATCTGTTAGTTAGAAACATACAGTAACTCTTGTTTTCATTTGTCCGCTGCAGCATGAAAGAGGCATAATGTTTTAATAAGAGCAATCGGTATCAAAGATGGTTCTTTATAGGCTCTCTGTCATCGTGTAGTG
>NW_019458832.1:0-594 GCF_002814215.2 Seriola lalandi dorsalis | reverse complement strand
CTCATGCAAGTTTATTCTTATCTCACAAGGATACAACAACACACACACACACACACACACACACACACACACACACACATCATATCAAACACTATTTCTCTTTCTCGTATATAATTTTTCTTTTATGTATTCCAGTATAAGGACATATCTTTTATATTGATCTTGTATATATATATATATGTATATATATATATGTATATGTATATTTTTATCTTTATAACTTCTTTGCCGAGGAGCAACTGGAACCTAATTCCCCCTGGGGATCAATAAGGTATTGTGATTGTGATTGTGATTTATCCGAGGTATTCAGAGGGTTTATAGGAGGGACGTTATACCCAGAGTTCTGTGGGTTTGTGCAAAACAGAAAAAGACAGCTGATGCATGACGTGTCAACACCTCTGTCGCGTCTTGTTGTGCTTCCTGTGAAAGGGCGGCGCCCCCGGTGAGGGACTGTGGCAGTTTTGAACAAGTTACCTTGGCAATCAAGGACAAGGTTGATTCCCTTCACTCACGCAAAAAGATCCTCACACAGTCGCAGGGAGGCAGGCGTGCACGATTCGCACGCCATCATTCGGCTCACATCATCCATGAGGC
>NW_019458831.1:0-625 GCF_002814215.2 Seriola lalandi dorsalis | reverse complement strand
GGTACGCCTCCTGCCGCCTCCTCCTGCTGGAGCTGGAGAGATGCCCGGGGCAGGATGTGCTCCAGCCGCAAAATCCTGTGGAGCCTGCTCCTGCTGTCCTTGGTGGAGGTGGGCCTGGGTGTGGCGAGCATCGTCCTGGGAGCCGTGGGCATCAGCTGGGTCCGTGGCGAGCACAAGCCGCAGCAGGGCGATGCGTCCCCGGTCTGGAGCGGACTCTGTGTACGTCCTAGGAACAACTCTTACCCTTGATTTTTACCTTGTTTACTTCCACTTCCTGGATAAGTAGCTCCAGGGATGTAGACTAAACTCTTTTTACGTATCCACCTTTGTGAGAAATGCTTTTGAGATACATTCAGTGTAGCTATATCATCTCTGTAAGTATTCATATATATATATATATATATATACACGACTGACGAGTAACAGGGTTTGAATGAATGAAATAATACTTCAAATCTGACTAAAAATCACCTTTTTAATTAAAAAAAAAGTTATTCCACCTTTTTATTTAAGGGCTTTTCCATGATGCCAGACTTGCAAACAGCTTTTGGTTTTAATTGGGGTATTACATTGATTTTTGTTTATGATGGTGGCTGTTTATCTAATATTAACCATTGAGGCTCTT
>NW_019458830.1:0-576 GCF_002814215.2 Seriola lalandi dorsalis | reverse complement strand
AGGACTGTTGTGGAGAGACGCATGCAATGGAAGATGGAGGCCATCTTAATCAATACCAACCACCCTCTGCACAACATTCTGGCAGGACAGAGAAGCAGCTACAGCTGCAGCAAACGTCTCATGTCAATGTGCTGCAGAACAGAGAGGTTCAGGAGATCCTTTGTTCCCACTGCCATCAGGCTATACAACATTTAATTACTATTGTTTATTTATTAAAACTGTTATTATTATTATTACCAACGAGCTAATGGACACATGAATATCCCCTAGGGGATAAATAAAGTATCTATCTATCTATCTCTCTATCTCTTTATCTCTCTCTCTCTCTCTCTAATATATGTCTCTCTCTCTTTCAGACCCGCCCTCCGTGTCCATAGAGGGCTACGACAACAACTGGTACATCGGCCGCTCTAACGCCGTACTCCTCTGCCTGGCCAACGGCAACCCTCCACCCACCACCATCACCTGGACCGCGTAAGAACCGCTCTCCCTCCATTTTAAGCAGCAGCAGTCTCCGTCTCCCTCCACCTACGTCTGAGAGAGTGACAGAGTTTCTAATTATTGCTATAATCATGA
>NW_019458829.1:0-567 GCF_002814215.2 Seriola lalandi dorsalis | reverse complement strand
TTCCAGCAGACGACGGCTGAAACACCACACAGCTGGACACTTTTGTAAATTGACAGTTACTCATCTGCATCAACACACAATTAGATTATAGTAAAATAAAAGTAAGAAGGTTAAAGTGATCAGATTACCAAACAAAGTGCAGTGTTGGCCATTTGGAGTCAGGCATTTGCTGGATTTTGAAACATTATATTAAAAACGTCTCTTTAAAAACTCCGATTAGTGTAAATCATAACTAGAAAACTGCGCTGCGGATAGTAGTCTGATTACAACACATCCACATAGATTACTAACTTCACTGATAATCATTTAATCATGTTTTACGAGCAATCCTCTTGACTCTGATTCAGTGACATTTTAAATGATTTTACTATCAATAAAAATATTTATAAGAGCTGGAAAATTGTTTCCTCTGTTTCCAGGACAGTTTATTTACTGGGATCTGAAAATAAAGAATATTGTCATCAGCTGGAAACTGCCATCAAATAAATGTATCGTGTCTCTTCACACATACACACACACGCACGCAGTTACACACACACACACACACACACACACACACACACACAC
>NW_019458828.1:0-577 GCF_002814215.2 Seriola lalandi dorsalis | reverse complement strand
TGAATTAAACGATTTCATTATAAGAATGCAAAATAACAAGTGGGGGCTAGCTAGCATCTTTATTGATGACAAAAGGACAAAAAGACGCAGAAGACATTTTAACCATGAAACATGAGAGACAAGTGACAATGTATATAAAGTGACATTTTGTTTGTGATTGTATATAATAATGACTAATAGTTAAAATAATAATCTTAATGAGTATTGATAACAATTATAATGATGAATTATAATGATGATGACAGCTGCCCCCCATTTTCATTAGCGCTACCATTAGCAGCTAACTTGCTGGCATTGTTCATTGATGAATGAATTTAATGATTTATAAGAACACCTCCTGTCCTGGGAAGGAGAGTCTCCACAGGTGAGATTCACTTCAGATATCACTGTTTCCTCTAATGAATATCAGATCTATATTCACACACACTGCTCTCTGATTATCTCTCAGCTGTCTTCTTGGACTGAACTCGGGCCCTGCAAACTGGGCCAGTGTTAGACGCCTGTTGGAGGCCGTTTGCAACCAGCTCTGCGTCTTCACCCGGTGGCCACGTGGTCCAGAGGGACCGTGAGGACTCGC
>NW_019458827.1:0-501 GCF_002814215.2 Seriola lalandi dorsalis | reverse complement strand
ATGACAGCTGAAGTGTCCATTTTCAGCTAAACCTAAACTTAGCCAGTATGTTTTTCCATCTACCCAGAAATTAAAGAGCTAGCCCGCTAACTGCAGCTCGCGACGTACCAGTTCTCAACCCGAGCAGAACAAGAACTGCCGTCACCAGCTCCAGTCCAAGACAGTGGAGTTGGAGTCCATCCGCAGTAAGTGGCGATCAGACAAACGTCCGAGAAGATGCGTCAAAGCGGCAGAAAGACACGAATCACAACTTTCAGTCAGGACTTTTTTCACAAAACAATCGGAGCGGTAACAGGATGCAGATCATGATTAAGATTGTGGATTATGGGGCGTCGTGTGGTGTAGTGGTCTAAGCAGGCGCTCCATGTGTAGAGGCTACAGCCCTCGCTGCAGTTGGCCCCGGTTCGAGTCCCGCATCGGACGGCCTTTGCTGCATGTCATTCCCCCTCTCTCTGCCTCCCCATTTCCAGTCTCTCTCCACTGCTCTATCAATAAAGGCAC
>NW_019458826.1:0-509 GCF_002814215.2 Seriola lalandi dorsalis | reverse complement strand
ATCATCAGTTTACCAACACATGAGCCGCTAATACTCACAACACAACGGAAGTGTTTCCACGGGACACTAAAAAGTGATGAACCTGGCTGAGACCCACTTGCATGGATGTTCAATGCTTTTAGCTTCAAAACTCACAAATCACTGAACAAGTTCCAGACAGGTTCATCACTTTTTAGTTTCCCCTGGAAACACTTGTGTTGTGTTGGGAGAATTTGCAGCTCATGAAGTTGTTTGTGTTTTGTGTGTTTGCGTGTTTTCTCTAAGTTGTAGTGTGTTGAGCTCCCAGGGCCACAGTAGAAAACAAAGGTGAGAAGTAAAATGAAAACCCAAACTGTCCATTGCAACATCCACATGCTTCAACTATGACTTTCTGTGCACTGGAGTTCAGATGCATTGAGGGATTATTAGTGATCTGCGGTTTAGATGTGAATTCATACTGTATATTTGAGTTAATTTACTAAAAAATATATGTATGTTTATACAGTTAACTATTTACATATTTATATTTA
>NW_019458825.1:0-589 GCF_002814215.2 Seriola lalandi dorsalis | reverse complement strand
CAAAAAACATTTAGCTTCTCCAGTAATGGAGATGCTAACCTGGAACCTGGAACACTCAGAATTCCTCCATGTGTCTGAAGGGTTCAGTATCACCTCAAACTAATGACCTCATGACAAAACCATCAAAAAACAAAGGTGGCTGCCTGGATCCTGACAAAAGAGAGCTCCAGTAACATCATTTTTCTCATCATGATCTGGTGGGATGATGATGATGATGATGATGATGAAGATGTAACACCTCTGTAGTGAACAGAGGTGGGAATGGCGAAAATGGACGTGGCCATGGCGTCTGTAATGGTGCTGATTTGATGATGATGAATGTGAAGAAGGGGAAGAAGATGATGGTGGCGATGATGAGGATGGCGCTGTTAGTGACGGTGATGATGGTCCTCTTCCTGCAGCCGCGGCTGTGACGGGCCGTTCAGTTCTGTTTCTCCTCCGGTTTCACCATAATCACAGCAATCACTCCGCCTTTGTTCTCTGCCTTGTAAAACAATGAGCTCTGATTAGTCCGGAGAGTCAATCAAAACACCCGCATTCACTCTATATACACATACAGCAGACGCTGTCTCACTTGCTCATGCACACT
>NW_019458824.1:0-573 GCF_002814215.2 Seriola lalandi dorsalis | reverse complement strand
CATAATCCTCACAAGATTATTTTATTAATTAATAATCCACATAATCCTCAACAAATTAATTACCCATAAAGCATGGTTGCATTATATGCCCTTCACAGTATTTGAGAATGTTTCTATGTTGTTAGTCTTTGTGATTTTAGAGCCCAGGCTCCATTCATAACACAGAGCGTGATTTAACTCATTCAAACAGGAATTATACAGCTGAAGGAGGAATATACTGAGAGCTGTCAAGTACATGTCATTCGCAACAGAAGGACTTGATAATTGTAGGTCTCTCAGAATGAGAGGAGAAGAGCAGACACTGTCTTCTTCATGCATATTTAATCAGCTGAGAGAGGGTGTGTGTGTGTGTGTGTGTGTGCGTGTGTGTGTGAGAGAGAGGGAGAGCGAGACAGGAGGCATACTGTAAAAATATATTGTATACACACATCAAGAAATCATCAACAAATTTGGGAGAGCATTCAAGGAAGACAGGAATATGTATACAATCATTTGTGATTTAAATTAGTGTTGTATGTATGTGTGCTTGTAGTTATAGAGATATGCATCAGAACATCTCTTTTATAAATGTCA
>NW_019458823.1:0-510 GCF_002814215.2 Seriola lalandi dorsalis | reverse complement strand
CAGAGAGACAGAGAGACAGACAGAGAGAGACAGACAGAGACAGAGGAGACAGAGAGAGACAGACAGAGACAGAGGAGACAGAGAGAGACAGACAGAGAGAGACAGACAGAGACAGAGGAGACAGAGAGAGACAGACAGAGACAGAGAGACAGAGAGACAGACAGAGAGAGACAGACAGAGACAGAGGAGACAGAGAGAGACAGACAGAGACAGACAGAGACAGAGAGACAGAGACTCCATGTGGCTGCTACAGTGGTTTAAGTCCTCCATGTTTCACGCCGTCCACACATGGAGACACAGGTTGGTGAAGGTGTCACATCATGTCATCATGTTGTTGCTGACTTGAAACGATTCATCACTTATCAGATAACAGCAGATTCATTTTCCGTGAGTTGACTAATTGATTAGTAGACGATCAGCTCTGATCAACAGGAAGAGTGTGTTTACGTCTCTGGTGGCGTTCTCCACAGCACTGTCCATGGCCGCCTGCAGTCTGTTGATGACGTCGTC
>NW_019458822.1:0-520 GCF_002814215.2 Seriola lalandi dorsalis | reverse complement strand
TGTGACATAGTTCATCAGGTGTTGTTGAAAGTAGATCTCCCTTGTGTGTGTGCTAAAACTAAAATGTGTCTTGTGATAAATTAAAAGATGTGTATTTATCATGGTAATGATGGTAATGCAAAATCCATGTCATGGCAGAACTTGACAGTATACCACCCACCCCTTGTTAGTCACATAACAAAGTAGGACTTTATAAGTATCAAGCTCATGCTACAACTTTACAATTTTAAATTAAATCCACACACTGCTAGTAATGAGCCTAACGTTACTAAAAGGGGGTTAAAAGTATAACCTTCAGAAATGTATAAGTATAAGACTGACACAGTTTAAGGCTGTCACTGGTGGTGGATGTGTGGCTATAGCCCATGTGTGGAAGGTGGAGGCAAGATAACCAGATGGCCATCAAACCCCCCCTCCTCAATCTCTTCCATGTGCACAGATGCTTTGCAACTCTGTGTTGCAACCTGGTCACATACTGTAGAGATCTGTTACTCTGGAATCACTAGTTGTATCTGACAGT
>NW_019458821.1:0-610 GCF_002814215.2 Seriola lalandi dorsalis | reverse complement strand
CAGCTGTGCTAACGATGCTAACAGGAGCGTATTCTTGCAGTCTCGGCTCCACACATGCCCCACCTCTTTGCCCATTTTTGCATTAGCTGGGAGTTAGGCGGAGTGACACGCTCACTCTGAGCTTCAAAACCGCTCTTCAGAAACCTTTGGGCGACGTCACGGAGGCTGCGTCTATCTGTGTTCACAGTCTATGAGCTGCAGTAATATACAGTGGCAAGGAAAAGTATGTGAACCTTTTGGAATTTCAGGGTTTTCTGAGTAAATTTGTCATAAAATGTGATCTGATATTAATCTAAGTCAAGGGTATTGACAAATATAATCTGTCTTAAATAATACCACAAAAAAAATTTGATCTTTCATGTCTTTATTGAGAATAACCAAAAAATCCTCATAGTGCTTGTGGAAAAAGTATGTGAACCCTTGAATTAACGACCTCAAAAAAGCTAATTGGTGTCAGGTTTGAGCATACCTGGAGTCTCGTTAAGACAATGAGTTTGGGGGTGTGGCCTAAAGCTACTTTGACTGAAAAAAACCCCCCAAACTTTTGGAGTTTGTTTTGCAAAAGAAGAAGACGTTTATGTGAGCCATGCCTCGCCAAAAAGAGCTTTCA
>NW_019458820.1:0-549 GCF_002814215.2 Seriola lalandi dorsalis | reverse complement strand
AAGGTCTGTGTCCATGTGTAGTGTGATTATAGATCAGCTCTAGCTTCTATATTAATACTGTGAAAGTATCAAAGCCTCAGTCCACAGAGAAATGCACACAGCCTGTATTCAGAAACTGAGCCTTAAAACCAGCCGTCAGGACTTCTGGAACTTTGTGATGTCACAACAAAGCAGTCACAGTCAGCCAATCAGAAGAGAGGAGGCTCAGAGCCTCCTCTCTTCTGATTGGCTCACCGACCTGTTGTTACTAGAGCTCCAGAGATACGCCTGAGAGAGGAGATGTAAAACTACACTGAGATGGTTTTTATATCTTCTTATAGATCGATACTTCAAATAAAACACAGAAAAAGAAAATATGGAGCTTTAAAAGTAACCTGTGGATGAATATGCAGCATTAGCTTTTATTAGTGGGTTCCTGTTTTATCTATATCTGACATGGAATCTGATCTTTTATATTCAATATAATATTATTCACTAACAGGAGAGCTAACTCCTCAGGCTTGGACTCTGCTGTTCATTTACATCTCAAGGAGAAAGCCCACTCCTTTG
>NW_019458819.1:0-603 GCF_002814215.2 Seriola lalandi dorsalis | reverse complement strand
GGCCTTCTGAGTGGGGTTTGAATGTTCTCCCTGTGCCTGTGTGGATTCTCTCTGTGCACTCTGCTTCTTCCTGCAGTCCAAAGACATGCACATTAGGTTAACTGTCAATGCTAATTGACTTTTTTATGCCTTACTATACAATGACTTCCCTGGCCTGGGGCATTTCTGTGTGTAGTTTATGCTTTATTATACTATGAATTTTATGCCTTAATATAATGTGACTTTTTTTATCCTTACTATGCTATGAGGTTTTTATGATTTACTATCATATGACTTTTTTATGATTAACTATCCTATGACTTTTTTATTTCTTAATGACATTTTTATGACTTACTCTAAGATATTTTTTATACCTTAATATACTATGACTTTTTTATGCTTTACTTTTTTATTGCTTACTATATTATGACTTTTTATGCCTTATGTCACAAACCAGGCAGCACGGCCATGACAAAGGAGGGACACAGACAAGAGAATTAACAAATGTTTTATTTAAAAAAAACAGACAATAAATTTAGGAGAAGAACTTAAACTAACAATGGCATGTGTAATCTGTAAAATCAGCAGTGTAAGTGAGTGCATGTGTGAAGAAGTGTGTGAATG
>NW_019458818.1:0-610 GCF_002814215.2 Seriola lalandi dorsalis | reverse complement strand
ACATTGACCGTGACTCTGGGCTTACATAGAAAACAATGGGTACAGGTGATGTGTCGCCCTGTAGGCCACAGTGAGCAAAAGACAGCAGAGACATGAACTAAGTCTATTTTTTTAGAAACCAGAATTAAGAATCTAATAAATATTAAAGGTCCCATATTTTATAGATCTAGATGTCCATGTCTTCTTTGGTTATAAAGCAGGTCTTGGTTCTATATTAATACTGTGAAAGTATCAAAGCGTTCAGTCCACAGATATATGATGGTCCTGTTCTCCAGAATGGAGCAGGAAAGAATCTAAATCTCACTTATTGCTTACACCAGTCTCAGCCGTGTTGGATCTGACCTTGCATCGGCCTGAGAACCCGGTTGTGTCTAAATGAACGTCCTCCTGCTGCAGTCACAGCGTCGCCGGCGTCCTTCTGGGACGCTGCCGCAGCGTTTCCTCCCTCGGCAGAGCTGGCCCGGTCGCCGCCGCTTCCTCCAGCCAGCGGCTCTTTGTCAGGGCTGGCAGGGCCTATAGTCTGACAGCGGACTTGGCTGTAGCTGAAATTGATTTGGCAACTGGCAGCCACACCAGCAGCAACAACGACAACAGCAGCAGCAGCAGCAGC
>NW_019458817.1:0-598 GCF_002814215.2 Seriola lalandi dorsalis | reverse complement strand
TTTTTTAGTCTTTATTGCAGTTACAAGACATTAGCATTAATGTTTTCTGATGATGGTACAGAAGTCAAATGTCAATGGTGGAGCCTGGCTCAGTCTAATGACTGAGGCAGGGGATCGCTTTAATGAGCGGAAACCAATAAGCTCTGACCTACTGATCTTTGGCCACTCCCATGTGATCCTCCAGAACATGCAGTTGATGATAAATGGGAATGAGGTTCATTCCAAAATCAGATGTGTCAAAAATTTTATATTTTTATATCAAATTCCTCTTTTTTTGTTTTGTAAAATGTAAAAATATTATATAAGGTATAAAAACGACCTAGATGTATTAAATCAAATGTGTTTTGGGATGATTATCTACCGCGCCCATCATATAAAATTACATTTGCCTGTTAGCTTGTGGAAGCTAGCAGGACAATGTCCTAGTCAAGGTGCATGGTTGGATTTCAGCTGCCATACATATTTTTTAAGAATGTGACTCTGAGGTCTGAGTTATTTGTTTCGACTTGAGCTAGCTAACCAGACAATACAGTAAGTTTGTACAATTTCTCATAACTGTCTGTAAACCATTCATCTTGTCTCTCCTCTGGCAGAGCAG
>NW_019458816.1:0-518 GCF_002814215.2 Seriola lalandi dorsalis | reverse complement strand
CTTGACTCTGGTGGGAGCAGACCCTGCTGCTGCAGCCTCTCTGCCCCTCGAGGTGCCTCTGACTTCCTCCTTGCATTAAGTAACAGCCGTGTCTCCTGACAGCGCTCAAACACAGCAGTCAAGGCCCAGGCTCCACTACCATTACAAGAACAAGTCCCCATCTGCACATGGGAAAACAGAGAAATGGAATTTCCTTGATCTATTTATTCATTCATGAAAAGGCACAAACAAGGACAAATCTCGCAGAGCGCGCGTCCTTGTTTCGCAGCTATTCATGAATGAATAAACAGGAACCAAGAGAAATCTCTTATCTTCGTTTGGCCCCCTTTGTCATGGTTTGTTCTCCATACATACCTGCCTTCAGTTGTTTTCCACTCATCACTCCCTTGCTCACCCCATCTGCCAGCCACACCCACCTCGTCAGTCACTTCATTCACCTGTTCACTCAGCTGCAGCTCTTCAGCAATCAAGCCTGGTTAAAAGCTCCACTCTCCTCCACACTCACTGCCAGATTGTTC
>NW_019458814.1:0-565 GCF_002814215.2 Seriola lalandi dorsalis | reverse complement strand
GCTCCTGTAGCACGGTTTTTGGCCGCAGCAGGCAGCTGTTTTCAGTTAAAAAGCTTAAAGGCCCACACCACAGATAAAGTTAGCAACTAGAAGGTGAGCATAATGAAGCATTTAGCAGCTAAAGAGCCAGATAGTTTCCACAGGCGTTGGTAGAGACCAAAATAGATAAGAGACTGGACCGCATAGTTTGTTACAACCTATAGTAAAACGGGAAGTAAAATCTAACAGCCGTATCAGACAGAATCGGTTATTCCAGCAAGTGCCGCAAAATGACATGTTTATATTCAAGCGACCGTGCCCTCAAGTGGCTGTAGTCAGTGTTGTGCTCCCAAAGTTCAGTCCACACAGATTAAAATGAAGTAGTTGACGTTCATTCTTGTTCACAATTTTCTTATTGGTAAATTGCCGACTGTTTGCTAATGAGTTCACTTGGAGATAATATGTCAATGTTGAATTCACAACTTGTTTCTACTGCCCAAAATTGCCCATTTAAAAAAAAATCAGTTATTGCAGATTTGAGCTAGTTTATGTTTTGCAAGTATTCCCAGTCTTAGGCTGAACCAGA
>NW_019458813.1:0-588 GCF_002814215.2 Seriola lalandi dorsalis | reverse complement strand
GGGTTGGTTTTCCAACAACATGACAATGCTTTTGGTAACAAACGAACAAACTAAATTTTACATGGAAGATGGAAAACCAATCTAAAGTCATATCAAATAATGGTCAGCAACAATGCATGATTTGGAGTCAATGGGCTTTTAGGTATTGTAAACTATGACAGTGCGGTAATGTTTTTGTAACATCAATTATTTGATTTGTTATTCAGTTTCAATCTTATTGGGACAGAAGACATATCAACCTATTTCACAGAGAGTATCTGGCACTTTTTAATTTTCAGACATCCTCTACTGCACTATACTGTAATGCTTTAACATTGTAATAATATGAAGGGAAAAAAAAGCCTCAGTTATGCAACATTAATGGTGACAGACAGATAAATCTCCGAAGCAGAGGAACAAAAGGAAAAAGAATAAACTGAGATTTCTGTGAGACAAAAGTGGACCCCCTCTGCTGTGTCCTTCTCTATTTCTGGGACGGCAGTGATGGATCCCATCTTGTCAGCCTCCTGTGAGGCATCGTGACAGTCGAGAGTCACCAGAGGCCGAGGACGTGAGACTCACAGATTCTAAAAGTCATTGCTGCTCCGC
>NW_019458812.1:0-467 GCF_002814215.2 Seriola lalandi dorsalis | reverse complement strand
GGCTACCTGACCGCAGCAGGCTCCTGGATACGCGGTACGAAGTTGTTGCTAACCCAGTTAGCATTCATAATTCGAGGTAAACTTTATATGTTGTGTTAAAATAATCTTAGTAGCTAATTGCATACATGTCCACATTTGGTAAATATCACATATATGAAGAGAAACCTTGTGATATTAGCTGGAGTTACTGTGTGTAGGCTAACTGTGTGGTGTAACCGCTTGTATTAAAACCATAGACCGAGGGAAAACATGTTATGACGTGTTTTAGAATTAGTTCTGCAAAGCGAAGGTGACGTCACCGAACTTAGTGTTAACAGAGACAGCGGGTTGTCAATGTCGGTAAGTCACGGTCACTAAACGATGCCGTTATTACAGTGAACTGTCGTGTCTGGACGTGCTGTTAAAGAGCAGAGCAGCGGACGTGTGTGTCGTGTTTGTTCATATTAAGTTTGGTTCAGTGTTAGTCG
>NW_019458811.1:0-510 GCF_002814215.2 Seriola lalandi dorsalis | reverse complement strand
AGTGTGAATCCATTGTTTTCCAGCTTGCAGTTGTAACTAAACCTTGACTTAGGGACTAGATAATCATTGTCTGGTTTTAAAATGATGTGCACCATATAACGTCTAGACTGGTTCCCACAGAGGTGCAAGCGCAGCACAGTTATCTTTTCCAAGCTGCAATTTATAAACCGGTTGGTGTTTATCAAACGTAATAAATAGTTGTATTTCACTCTCACTTTTGTGAGGCACAAATTCACAGAACAGGCCTGCAGGGGGCTGAAAAGAAAGACACAGACTAAGAGATGCACTGCACAGCTCGGTTAAACGAGACAGACAGACTAGAGAAAAGCACTGCAGCTAGCACCTTAACATTACTGTTATTTACTGACATCAAACTTGGACAGAACAAGTTTACCTGATTGCTCTTCCTGCCATTCTCTCTCATGGTGTTTTCTTTTCTCTTTTCGTGACCAGAAATATAGTTCCGCATCATCCTCTCATCAAAGTTGTAAACATTGAGACACACTTTGA
>NW_019458810.1:0-510 GCF_002814215.2 Seriola lalandi dorsalis | reverse complement strand
TCAGTAATAAACCAGATATATATTTTAATGCTTAATTGTAGGGCACCTGTTAAACATTGTCTTATATAGAATTTCATCCCAAACCCTCAAACCCTAAATCAGAAACATGATTTCCACTGTAATAAGAGCAACTTTTGTACATTAGTATGCTTCGTGCTGTACTGTACTATATAAAGTGTGTGTCTTTATTTTCAGGCAGAGATGCCTCACTGGCCTTCATCACTGGAGACTTCACAGAAAATGGCCTGACAGATGATGTGTCCAGTCTCTCCCCCCTGCAGGTGGTGGCCCTGTATGACTGGCTGGCCTTCTATCAGAGGGACTATCAGACTGTAGGTATGTGACGTTTGTCCACCAGCTATTTTAAATGCAATTTTTGGTGCACACATTTCTTGCAAAAACAAAGTCAGCAGTTACCTTTTCAAGCATCTTGTAAGATCTGGTTCAGTTCAGCATTATTAAATATTTTTTACACAGTTGGCATATTTTATAAAGTTTTACACAACCACT
>NW_019458809.1:0-583 GCF_002814215.2 Seriola lalandi dorsalis | reverse complement strand
GTAAAGCTCAGTGAGCTGCAGGCTTGTCTGGCTCTGCAGCTTCTGTGTCTCTGAGGAGGTCCCTGTAGCTCCTCACCTCTCCTTGCAGAGTTAGCTGTGTTGGAGGAAAAAAAGGTCCAGGTCCGGGCCAGAGACTAAGTCTAGACCTCTTCACCAACACTTAACTTTCTACAAAACTGCACTTTTACTGGAGTCAAAAAAAGATTTAAAAAAGAAGTCACTGGAGATGATCAGAGTCCAATGCAACTGAAGACGGAGTGCCTATGCAGAATCATATATAGTTCCTCCTTAGGTGGATTCTCCACCTATTTTCTAAAGTGAACCTATGGACGCCTTGGGATCAATGGTGTTCAGCCCCGTGTGGAATTCCCCAAACCAGGCACGCCAGGGCATCATAGTAGCCCCAGGTGTCCAGAAGCCCCTCGTCTACCCTAACTATGACTCCTGTGCCAAGGCGTGTAGTAGGACCAGGCATCCAAGAGCCCCTCCACCACCCTAAACCTAAGGCCGTCGTCTATCCTCATGCTGTGCCTCGCTATGGCTGCTACTCAAACACCATTGCTCTCAGGGCCCTTCACACCAT
>NW_019458808.1:0-637 GCF_002814215.2 Seriola lalandi dorsalis | reverse complement strand
GGAGGAGGAGGAGGAGGAGGAGGAGGCGAAGAGTCGGCACACCGTCTGTCGAAGGCCATTTCAAGTTGAGAACAATGAAGTCCTTCATCTCACACACTCGTCCTGTGCGAGCGACGAGGATAAAACGCTGTTTGTGTTTTCACGTCGTAATCAATCATGAAAACATTTAACTACATCTCCCATGATTCCCTCCTGCAGCCAGTGTCAGCTCTTGTTGAGAAAACATCACTTAATCGCTGCATTTCTTCAGGAACTGAAAGGTTCCTGCGGCTCGTTGTTGTCTGCGTTTACAGCGCGGCCGAATCATGACTTGACATCACGTTATTCACAGATCTTATATCCTGTATATATTCAATACAGCAACATTTTACTTTCAAATACGGGACGATCCCGTGTCGTACGTGACGGGTGGCGACCCTCGGACAATGTGCTCACTCGCTCGCTGCGGACTTTTAAACATTGCAGGTGGAATGAAATGCAGCGAGGACTCGACCAGTCAGAAGTGTTCAGCACTTCATGACCACACCCCCTAAAGTTCCTGAACCTTTGGAAAGTACCACCCCCCCCGACCACGTACCTTTTTGAGGGTCGATCAATTACTTAAATTTAGACCTTCTGTCGACAGTTAGTCTTCTCT
>NW_019458807.1:0-505 GCF_002814215.2 Seriola lalandi dorsalis | reverse complement strand
TTCACCTGCACCAAGAGACTCGATTTACGCCGAACTTGGTGGAGGTCTGGGCTCTCTGAGCGCCCCCCCCCCCACTGACACCATGACCCTGACTTGAACTGAGAGGAAGTGTTGTGCAGATCAGTTTCCTACTTCCACGTTCGCTCTCTGGTAAAGACGTCGTTCACACGTTAACAGATGTGACTTTAACATATGAGATAAAAGTTTCTCACATGTTTGCATGTCTTTTTGATTGTTTGTTTGTTTGTTTGTTTGTTTTTGCAAAAAGTACTGAACCGATTTACCTCGTACTTGGTGGAGGGATGGGACATGGGTTAAAGGGCCGAATCCTGGAATTTCACTTCATTGAACATTGCAGCGCACGGCAGTTTTCAACATTTCCATCGGTTTCGTGGGAAATAATTCTAATTCTTCTTAATTATATTATGAGAAAAATAATACTATCAGATATATTATAGTATAGGATTAATTTGACTATTATTGATGCATTAATAATGTTGCAGCT
>NW_019458806.1:0-517 GCF_002814215.2 Seriola lalandi dorsalis | reverse complement strand
GAGAGAGGGAGGTTTGGGAAGAAAAAGGTGCAATGCAGGTATTTTATGCGCCACTAATTTAGGAACTGATCAGTGTAATTAACTCAGTGTAGAACCTCCTCTCTCTCTCTTCATCATTAAGCTGTAATTCCATTGATGAGAGTAATATAAGTGTTAAGGGATGAGTGTGTGTGTGTGTGTGTGTGTGTGTGTGGGAGGGGTCACTGCAGAGATCTTGTGCAGCTCAAATTCAAAGTTTTTTTTGTTGTTTGTTGAATTGGGGCGACGCAGTTTAACAGCTCATGGAAAATCAATCTGTGCACATTAGAAGGTGATGCTGGCGTCGTTGGAGGTAAAGGTCGATGACCTTTGTGGTTCTGCTGCTGATGAAGGTCGTAATAAAGCGACAGGTAAGAACTAGAATCACCTGCTCCTGGTCGTATCCCTCCGCCACTCAGACTAGTTCCAGGTCACTTCCTGTTTATCCAGAGTCAGAGATAATGTTGTCATAGTCACTTCCATCGACTGTTACTGAGAT
>NW_019458805.1:0-848 GCF_002814215.2 Seriola lalandi dorsalis | reverse complement strand
TCATAGTATAGCAAGGCAAAAAAAGTAGAAAAAAAGGTCATGGTATAATAAGGCAGAAAAAGTCACAAAAAGTCATAGTATAGCAAGGCAAAAAAAGTTTAAAAAAAAGTCAGAAAAAAGTCATAGTATAGTATGGCATAAAAAGTCATATATAGTAAGGCATAAAAAGTCAGAAAAAGTCATAGTATAGTAAGGCAAAAAAAGTCATAGTATAGTATGGCATAAAAAAACATAGTATAGTAAGGCAAAAAAAGTCATAGTATAGTAAGGCAAAAAAAAGTCATAGTATAGTAAGGTAGAAAAAGTCAGAAAAAGTCATAGTATAGTATGGCATAAAAAGTCATAGTATAGCAAGGCATAAAAAGTATGAAAAAAAAGTCATAGTATAGTAAGGCAAAAAAAAGTCATAGTATAGTATGGCATAAAAAGTCATAAAAAGTCATAGTATAGTATGGCAAAAAAAAGTCATAGTATAGCAAGGCAAAAAAAGTAGAAAAAAAGGTCATGGTATAATAAGGCAGAAAAAGTCACAAAAAGTCATAGTATAGCAAGGCAAAAAAAGTAAAAAAAAAAGTCAGAAAAAAGTCATAGTATAGTATGGCATAAAAAGTCATATATAGTAAGGCATAAAAAGTCAGAAAAAGTCATAGTATAGTAAGGCAAAAAAAAGTCATAGTATAGCAAGGCAAAAAAAGTAAATAAAAAGGTCATGGCATAATAAGGCAAAAAAAGTCACAAAAAGTCATAGTATAGCAAGGCAAAAAAAGTATATAAAAAGGTCATGGTATAATAAGGCATAAAAAGTCAAAAAAAGTCATAGTATAGTATGGCAAAAAAAGTAAAAAAAA
>NW_019458804.1:0-693 GCF_002814215.2 Seriola lalandi dorsalis | reverse complement strand
AGAGGATCCGTCTCCGTGGTTACTGAGTCGTGAAGAAGAAAGAACAGAAAGGCTGAGGGGTGTGGGGGAGGGGCTTTGTGTCCTCTGAACTTTAACCACAGCCTATATCACCTCCATCTCTGTGACTTCTGGTACAGAGCGGACCGTGTTTCTGACGGCGTGTTTCTGACGGCGTGTTTCTGACGGCGTGTTTCTGACGGCGTGTTTCTGACGGCGGCTCTAATCTTCATGTTACCACACGTTGACTTACACAACATCATTATGGCATGTAAAGGAAGAGAGATAAGACGCAGCCACCAACAAGTTTTCTTCTTCAACAAAGACTTATGTAACACCCTCCCCCCACACACAGCCTGGCCGCCGCCTCCTCCTCCTCTCTCCAAGCCTCCTACTTTTAACCAGGGGTTACTGGGTCACTAAAGTGCACCTCCCACCTCCCACCTCCCACCTCCACCCTCCACCCTCCTGGTGTTATGCTAACTCATACATTTCATCATGCGCGGAGATCTAATTATACTGCGCACCACTGCAGCAGCTCTGTGAGCCGCACTAACAGTCCACTGATCTGTGGGGGATGTGACGGGCAGGACACAGTTTCTTTTGAGATATTAAGAAGTCGGTGTTTTATTTGATTTGAATCTTCTGTTTTCCACAGACCTTGTGTTGCGTGGAGTCCAGCTCCTGCTCCTGCTC
>NW_019458803.1:0-604 GCF_002814215.2 Seriola lalandi dorsalis | reverse complement strand
TTCGAAACTGCACTGGTTACAATTCTCATACTTGGCAGCAGTCCTCACTTTACTAAGGTTTAAGATTATTAGATTAGATTAGATTAACTTTATTAATCCCACAACTGGGAAATTCATTTACCACAGCAGAAAAATAAACATATATAGAATTACCCGCCTCAACAAATACATAACAGAACTTAAAAAGCAGTCAGTGTAACTTTATACTAACGATACGACACAATGAAACAACATTGTCTCCAACATTGTCTCCTTCCGCTTCAAGACTTGAAGCAGAAATCAAACAGCAGCAGTCAGTGAATTTAATACATGCGAAAGTATTCCCTATTTTATAAAAATATACTAAACTAAATGGAGCAAATACCTCTCTATTTTCTTGTACATCACAGGTAATATTACTCACTTGCTGTTTGACTCCCAAAGAAGTTCAACATTGGATTGGCTTTGGCAGCTGGTTTGCTTTTAGGGGCATCAACCTAAAATATAAAACACAATTACAAACATCTTCTTATATCCTTGTAGTACTCTGGTTATTCATTTATTTTTTTTGCAAGAAGAAATAACTACACTAAAGCCGTACCACAGGTGCATCTTCCTTCTGTTC
>NW_019458802.1:0-541 GCF_002814215.2 Seriola lalandi dorsalis | reverse complement strand
GTTGTCTGCAGCTGCATAAAGACTCAGTAATGAGCCTTGATACGACACAGCTGTGTCCCATTTCAGGTCCCGCCTCCATCAGAGTCTCTTCGCAGCGCGACCTGTTGCAGAGACTCAACAGACGTGAGGAGTTTTGAGTTTTTACTTGTTGCTTGCTGAGAGGCGGCAGCGGTCGACGTCGCGGCTGTCGCTTGTCTATCGGCAGTTTACTGGTTTTTACGAGTTGATGAGGAAGAATCTGCAACAAGAGAGGAAGTGTTATTCAGGTCTTTATTTGGGCTGCTAGAAATGAAATAAAATAATAATGAATAAGCCACACCCCCAGAAGACGCAAATACCTGGGTTGAAAAATGAAGCCAACATTGAAGCTGCAGTTCCTCTAACGACCACTAGAGTCTGGCTCCAACAGTGAGTCAGTCCCCATAGACTCCCATGTTAAAATGTCCAACTTTACAGCAGAAATAAACATGTTTACAGCCTGGTACAGAAACTGTTTTGGTCTCTAGAGCTAATTTCCTCCTTCATGACACCTGTTTATAGA
>NW_019458801.1:0-551 GCF_002814215.2 Seriola lalandi dorsalis | reverse complement strand
ACACACACACACACACACACACACACACACACACACACACACACACACACACACACACACACACAGACCCTGCTGCTGCTGGAGCTGAAGAGAGGCCAAAACTCAGATATGAAAAAAAGGAAACTGCAAAATCTGTGTTAAAAGAAAAAATATTTTCAGCATATTTTTCTACAAACAGACACATGCTTTGACATTATAAGTATTTAGATCATGGTGTCTTTACTTTTTAGCTTTTACAAAAGAAGAAACACGAGAGCATAAGGTTGAGAAATTGATTAAAATTAGCATGTCGGGCTAACAGGAGCCCAACCTACAGCAGTAACTTAAGTTACGTCCAAGTCCAGCACATCATCAAGTAACTACATTACTGTGTGGGGTTAAAGATTATGTCTATATGACTGACTGTAGGCTAACATGTTGCCAGTCTGACCCATGGGCACTCAGTAGTCACTACTACATTATTACATGACTGCTCAGTACTAACAAACACACACACACACACACACACACACACACACACACACACACACACACACACACACACACACACA
>NW_019458800.1:0-618 GCF_002814215.2 Seriola lalandi dorsalis | reverse complement strand
AATCTACATACATATATACACGCAGATCGTTTACACTCCATGGTTCTTATTACTTATTAAGCTGGATATTAAAACATGCAGAGGCAGTTATAAAGGCTCCAATAAAACTCCATTAAAGTAACTCTATGGGTTTGATGACACTAAAGACACAGTCAAACCCCCTAGAACTCCTCTCACTTGATATTTGGCTGAGGATGATGAAACCTGACAGATCCGGAGCGACAGGATTTTACATTCGAGGCTTGGGTTTGAAAAAAAAAAAATCCAACCCGAGAAAAAGGTCATTTAAGAAGTCATTTACTCTCACGTCCAGTCAGATCAGAGTCTCCCCTCCTCAAAGTAAAGACGGTGACTCGGTAAAACTCCCCGAAAACAAAGCGCAGCTGAATTGAGAACATGATGCATCTTTCATACTGAAGCTTTTTCTCAGCTCTCATCCGTGTCGATCTTCCCAGAGGTGACGTGTCAATCGACCTGTGTGGCCTCTGCCGTGACCGTGGGAGTCTTCTTCACCTTTCTTTTGTCCTTTCAGTCATGTTGCCTATCTATGCTAACGCTAACTCCACCGTTCTTAGGTCATATATGTTTCAGATAAAGTGATGGACTGAATAAACCTGT
>NW_019458799.1:0-636 GCF_002814215.2 Seriola lalandi dorsalis | reverse complement strand
GTTGGGCAGCAGGGTTGTAGCAAGTAGCTGTGTTACCAGTTTAACTACATTTCTCAGTAGTGTGGTAATGTTGCTGTTATCTGAATGAAAGAGGTTTTTACTGATCAAGCAGCGGTAGCATCCACACAAGATACATTTCCCCGAGCATTTCTGAAGTCCAAGCACAGTGAGGTCTAAAATAACAGTAAGGATCCGTTTGTGACGCCACTGCCAATAAACATGGCCACTGAAGCTCCTCGGTATGAGGGTGACACATCACCTACAACTGAGCGACGGCTCCAGTTTACCTGATGGAAAAATGGCAGAAGGAACCTGCAACGCACACACATGCCCACGCACACACACACACACACACACACTCACATGTTCCATCATTCTTACCCACCACAGAGCCGTGTCCCCATTGTCTCATCTCCCCGGTGACCTTCGTTAGTCTGCACCTCGTTAGGAACCACAAGCACGATGAAGAGCGCTTCAGACAAGCACACTCTGTATACGTGCAAGCGTGTGGTTGTGTGTGTTGACAAGTGAGCGCTCATTAATAAAAACAGCTGTGCCCCTGTCCTCATATGACACCACTGAAAACACTCAGGGCAGTAAACACACAAACACATGCAAATATCTCTCAACTTTAGA
>NW_019458798.1:0-513 GCF_002814215.2 Seriola lalandi dorsalis | reverse complement strand
TATGTCCATGTCTTTTTTGATCATAAAGCAGGTATAGGTTTTATATTAACACCGTGAAAGTCCACAGAGAAACGCACACAGCCTGTATTCAGAAGATGCACCTTAAAACGAGCTGTCAGGACTTCTGTAACTTTGTGATGTCACAACAAATCACGACTCACTCTGCAAAATTTGGTTTGTTCACCTGAACCGACCTGTTGTTACTAGAGCTGCAGAGTGAAGCCTCAAAGGGGAGATGCGAAACTACAGTGAGATTGTTTTTGATACTTAAAAAAACAAATATATCGTCTTATGGATATCAAAGCGTCAAATACAACACAGGAAAACTGTAAAATATGGATCTTGTTTTATGTTCTTAATGTTCCCAGAATGCCTTTTCATCACCCTCAAAAAACAGGTGTGAATGTGAGTTTTTTGTCAATGTGGCTATAGAAATTGTTCTGTGAATGCCAGTGCACAGTAGGGAGACTAGGGCGAAGCCGTACAGTTGGATTTTGTGGACAAAATCTGAAG
>NW_019458797.1:0-451 GCF_002814215.2 Seriola lalandi dorsalis | reverse complement strand
TGTGGACTGAGGCTTTGATACTTTCACAGTATTAATATAGAACCTAGATCTGCTTTATAATCAAACTACACATGGACATCTACCTTTATACTTCATGGACCTTTAACAATCTATATGCGTAATGTGCTGCTGACCGTAAACAGTAAAAGAGAATGAAAAATAATATATTGCTCTCTGTTTTCAGGCTGACAATTAATTTATCCAGCATTCAAACAGCCATGAAAAGAGGAGATATTTTGACAATATTCCCTAGAGCAAGGCACATAATCCTCAACCTTTCCAGTACAACAGGTGCAGTAATTAACACAGGCTCGGGGAGAAAACACACAATAATGAATTGTCCTCTCACTTGTCTTTCACCAGTTGTCATTATGCATCAAGTTGTCAACTGTGTGTCTGAAACTAGTTTTCCTTCCAGAATTTATTTCAGAAAGTTATAGGTTGTGAAATG
>NW_019458796.1:0-510 GCF_002814215.2 Seriola lalandi dorsalis | reverse complement strand
CATTGACTGGCCCTCACGTTCCCCTGACCTAAATCCAATTGAGCACCTATGGGACTTTATGTATCAGTGCATCCAACGCCTCCAAGTACTGCCACAGACTGTCCAGGAGCTCACTGATGCCCTGATCCTCTCAATGGTTTTGGTTTCCATTGACTATTGTTACTTCATTTTGTTCTCAACAAATTATACAATGTACATCAGTAAAGATTTTCAACTTGAATAATTCCTTCATCGAGATCTGATTAAGTGTTCCCTTAATTTTTTTTGAGAAGTGTATTAGTTTAGCAGGTATTTGGTAAATGATTGGACAAATGAATGATGTGGACCTGCAGGTGGTGCCCTAGATGAAAAGTTACTGAACTTACAGAAGCAGGAAAGACAGGTGTAATTAATGACATTAACAATGACTCAATTTTAATCACCCTAAATGAATAAAACTGCCATTTAGTCATCAATCTACAATAAATAATCCATAATGACAAATTTATCAATAATCAAAACCTGAAATGT
>NW_019458795.1:0-591 GCF_002814215.2 Seriola lalandi dorsalis | reverse complement strand
CTTTTATATTAAAAGCCATATATTCTGATTAATTCTTCTCTTTGTGGATTCCTCTCCTCAGGAGGAGTCGGAGACAGCAGCGGTGTCAGAGGAGGAGCGAGCGCCGACGACCACGGCTCCGGGTTCCTCCACGTTTCCCCCGCCGCGAACACACGGTTCATCTGTTGGTCTGTGACTCACATCAGCAGATAAACCATCTTCACACGTTTGAAAACTTTCAACTTTCTACTCGTCCGCCCGGCGACAGTCAGAGCCGCCATTTTGTTTTCAGGTTGTCCGCCCGTCTCGTTCTCGTGGACACGACGTCTGAGTGACACCTCGACAGAACTTCTTCATATTTGACACAAACGTTCATCGAGACTCGGGGATGAACTGATTAGATTTTGGGGGTCAAAGTTCAAAGGTCAAGGTCAGTGTGACCTCAGAAAACACTTTTTACTCAAATTCAAATTTCACACAGATGTTTAGTATTTGATGACTCTGGATAAACAGGAAGTGACCTGGAACATGTCTGAGTGGCGGAGGGATACGACCACGAGGAGCTGGTTCTAGTTCTTGAAATATTTTGACTTGAATTCTGAAAATATTTCA
>NW_019458794.1:0-500 GCF_002814215.2 Seriola lalandi dorsalis | reverse complement strand
AAGATTTTGAATCTCTGTTTCACCTCTTATTATTTTAACCGCCGTTTAAAGAGAGATTTTGTGCAAAGGGAAGCGTTAGATCAGTATAAATGGTGAAGTTGGAAGGGATGTGGTGAAAGGTGCATAAAAAATAACACACGGCTGTCACAAAATAGTGTAGTCATAATACTATTGTAGATTTGAATATTAGGGTCAAAGTAATTATTTGTTCCATTCATGTTCAATTTTTTTAATTTTGTATTTTTTCTTGCTTTCATTCACTCCGAGATTGTGCAAACAGATAATTTACAGTACATGTCATTACGTAAAGTGAAGGGTCAAACAAACAGAAAGGAATACAGAACTTCAGGGTTTGTTGACAGTTGATATGACATGGTTGCCAAAGTACAGCTTTTGCTACAGAATTGTAGTAGGTCTTCATACAAAATGTTGTGTGCAGTCTTTACTTATTTCCTTCAATAAAACTTTGACGTTGGCGGCTCTCTTTACCCCGGAGAAAG
>NW_019458793.1:0-601 GCF_002814215.2 Seriola lalandi dorsalis | reverse complement strand
GCAGGGCTAATATATTTTCTTGACACTGAGACAGAATGTTGTAATCCTGTCTAATCCCCTGTGCAGCCTGCAAGATTATCTGTATCTTCATAAAAGCCACATTTGAATACTCATCCACAGAGCAAAACTATTAGACACATATCCTATTTCTACATATTACATGTTATAGGAAGTGAAGATCAACACAATGTAGGAACTTATTTGACAGATGTCCTATCCAACCGAGCTTCACTCACCATGGTTTACAGTTCAGACACATTTGACAGATGGAGAGGCTAACGACGATACCACATCTCAAATGTCTCTCAAATAAAAGCTGTTAACTTCAAGGGGCATGCACTACACTACGCACACTGTGTGATGCTCGGGGTTTCTTCCAGTAGATGATGGAGACCATTGGAAATAAGATTGGCCATTCTATCCTGTCAAAAGGTTTTTCTGCATCCAATGACACAAGCAATGCCTTAGTTCTTAGCCTAAGTTCAGGGTTCTGTGAGGACGGTTTTAGAAGCATTTAAAATCTAATTTCCTTAATTAACCAGGTCTTTGCAAAAAGAACACAGTAGCACCTGAGTTAAGTTAGTAACTAGGCTTAAAAGGC
>NW_019458792.1:0-617 GCF_002814215.2 Seriola lalandi dorsalis | reverse complement strand
CTCGGCCCGGGTGTTTGTAAAGGTGTTTGATTAATAACGCCATTGTCTGAACATTATCTCTGTGTCCGTGTTATTGCGTGAGAGGCACGAAGCAGAATCATTCTCAGCAAAAATTAAAGTCACAGTGTCTTTAAGTAAGAAATTTATCATTTGTCTCTGAACTGAACCAAGTGGAGTAAATGACTTTCCTTCAGCTGCTTTAAGTCCCTATTGAACTTAATTGTATCCACATGGTGATCATTTTTACAACCAATCAATCAGTTGTTTCATCTGTTTAATGCTGTAATATCAAAAAACATTAAAAAAAAGCCCGTCCCAAAGACCGACGTGACGTTTTCAGTTGTCTCGTTGTGTCTGACCAAAAGTTTGAATCAGTTCATTGTGATTATAAAGCAACAAACTCTCACACTGGAGAAACTGGAACCAGTGAATTTTTTGACATTTTTGCTTCATTTACTAATTGATGATCAGAATCGTTGCTTGACTGATTAATTAATTAGCTCTCTAACGATGCTGTTTCATATCAAGTCTTTATGATAGAACAGTAACACTCTCTATTTAAACTATTCATGAGTGAAATACTTATTTCTTAGTTTATTGTTGTTCTGAAATCATTT
>NW_019458791.1:0-510 GCF_002814215.2 Seriola lalandi dorsalis | reverse complement strand
AAATGTAAATAGTTAACAAAAGCTTCATAATTTGTCAATAACAAAAGCAAGCATTTAGTCAGCAGCCAAACTTAAATGAACACATGTTGCTTGGATTGCGATTACACACAAGGAAGAGATGCATCTAAATGTGAATGTGTAAATGTGAATCTCATTTTACAGTGGGTGGAACACCAGTGTTCTACCAGATATTTTATGCTTCTCAAATGCAAGAGTTAGATGTGTTTTTTTTTCTAGTTTATGTCATTGTAAATCAAGTTGCAATTTGGACTTCAAGTCAGACAAAAAAAGCAATTTGAAGACATCATCTTTTGTTCTGGGAAATAGTTGTCTTATTTTTCCACTATTCTCTTATTTTATGGACTAAATGTCAGCTGGAAAAATATGAGCCAGATGAATCAGTGATGAAAATACGTGTTGGCATAGTCCATGTTCCCAGGTTCTAGGTGGTGCCTGCAAGACAAGAGAAAACCCCTTTACGGGAACTGCAGTGATGAGACAATAACAAGC
>NW_019458790.1:0-549 GCF_002814215.2 Seriola lalandi dorsalis | reverse complement strand
CCAAACCTCGGTCAGGTGCATGGTCCATTAACTTGCTTGGATGAAAAGCCTCTGAGGTCTTTGATGATGACTGTAAACTCTCAGGTAGAAGCTGGTATTCATGGGAACAGTTGGTTGTATCACAGTATTCTCTCATTGTGTTTTATATTATTATTTTGTTGTGTGCCATTTTAGTCCGTATCCTTTCATGATTTGCTGCTACAGTTTGGTTAACTGGTAGGTGTTACCAGGTTAAAAAAAATTGTGACACTCACAGTTAAATAGTCTTATTATTTAATATGGGGCAATCAACAAACACATTTCGGCTACAAGCCACTATCAAGTCAAGTCAGCTTAAGAAAAAGTAGCAGATCAGCTTGATGAGGTACATCTGTGACTGAACCAGGCAGAAACTGAATCTTCATAGGGGGAGGTGTGGCTACACATCAGCAACACACATCCTACATAGAGGAAACGATAATTATAGAAACCATAAGAACCATCTATGCTGAAAAAATGTGCCAAAACTAAGAATGTGACTAAAGGACAAAGGTTCATAGGGACAAACAT
>NW_019458789.1:0-623 GCF_002814215.2 Seriola lalandi dorsalis | reverse complement strand
CTTTACACTGCTGTTGTCTTTTCTTCTTTTTTTCTTTTATATACTGTTTGTGAAGAAGACCTTTATATGTATTGAGTATTCAGTGTCGTGCACACAAGAGTGCAGGGTACACCAACATGATATACCAGTGTCCAGGGGCAACGTTATCACCCCGAAATATTAAGAAATTGAAGTGTTTTAAGTCACTGTGATAACTGTGTCGATGCTGCGTGTGTATTATTTGCACAATAAATAAACAGAAATCTACCAACTCATACTGTAAGCAGGCTAACAAGCTAACAGGCTAACACACTGAGTTTACTGTCCGTCTTGCGAGCCCCAAAGCTCCCAAGCGGTTTCTTCTTCTTCTTTGGCATCTTTTTCGCTGGTGCACTAGTTAAGACTATTGCCTCCCCGGTCTTGATTTCAGTTCAGAAACATTAAAACATTTCCTTTTAACTGCCTGGCATTGGCTTTCTGAATTTTTAAGCAGGACACAAAAGAAAATATTTCACTTTTTAGCATCCTTCATGAGTTAAGATCTTTTCTTCCAGGGATTTCTTGTGTCTCCTCCCTTACTTTTTCTATTTTGCACTGGTGGAGTGGTCAGCATTAACACACACACACACACACACACACACACA
>NW_019458788.1:0-589 GCF_002814215.2 Seriola lalandi dorsalis | reverse complement strand
TACAGAAACACTCATAACAGTTAAACATTACCATGAACACAGTCCATTACAGTACGAAGCCTGAAAATGTCAGGGTTCTGAGGTAAGTAGGACCCAAATGCAGCCAACACATTGGGGACAGTGCAGACGGGTTTATTTCACACAAGATCCAGAGAACAACAGAGAGACAGCAGGGATAAACAGATGAACCGACCATGACAAAGGGGAGCACAAAGACTATATAGACAAAGGAGGCAAGGGTGATTGCACACAGGTGAAACACATTAGGGCGGGGCAGACAATCACCACACAAACAAGACCAAGACAGGAAGCAAAACACTGAGACACACAAGGAAACCTTATTACAAAATAAAACAGGAAGTTAGAAAGTCCAAAACAAAACTAACAAAAAGTGTCTGCCATAGCAAACCATGACAGAAAATGACGACAAAATGTGCCAAACTTGAACACAGAATTGAAAATGGCGGACTTCCAGTTGGGTTTAGTTTATGGGTCAAAGAGGCTTTTTTTGCAAATCTCAATACGGTAAACATGCTTACCGATTGTAATAAATCATCCCATCGAATTTCATGAACATCCAAGGACCTCG
>NW_019458787.1:0-596 GCF_002814215.2 Seriola lalandi dorsalis | reverse complement strand
CTGATGGTTCTGGAGTTCCTGCGGGCCTTCGGCGAGGTCTTCGACCTGAAGGACGAGTTCCCTGATGGAATCTCTCTGGGTGAGAATGACATCTCTTGAAACTCCTCTGGGACAAACTGGACCAGAACACTGTGGTACAGCATAGGGTTCTCTTCTTACTCAGGTGCTGTGGTTCTGGTCCTGTGCCAGTGTGAGGAACAGGAAGTGTAGATGGATCCATTAGAGATACCAGGGGTTCTAGCGGAGGTCCTGTAGGTCATTGTTATCTTTATTAAACAAATGTTCTAAAGGGTTGGTTGATTTGGGTTCTAATGGAGATTTTACAGGTGTACTTTGTTCTATTTGAGTTTCTCTTGGTTCTCGTGGTTCTGATGTCCAGCTGCTTCTTGTAATTTTGAGTTTGTTCCATTAAGAGGTTCTGCAGGTTTTTATTAAACAAGTTTGAAATAAAGATTCAGAAAGTTCAGTGTTTTCTCACAGAGGTTCTAAAGGAGGTTCAGTAAGGTTCTGTAGGTTCCACTGGTCATAGTAACGTGAATAGATCCGGTTTGGAACAGGACTGAGGTGAAGCGGCTTCTAACAGATTCTTCTTGGTT
>NW_019458786.1:0-436 GCF_002814215.2 Seriola lalandi dorsalis | reverse complement strand
ACACACACACACACACACACACACACACACACACACACAGACACACTGCATATATCAGACCTGTGTCAGCAGTCACCTGCCAAGCTGAAGTGTTTTTATTAACATAGTTTTGTTCGTCATTTCTAACAGTTATTATAACACTATCACCCAAAGAATTTTATTTAGATCCAGGAAAATGGAAACATCTCTAAACCAACAGTTTATCCACATTATCTAAACCACTCTTTGTCAAAGCAAATCATTCTCTTCCAAGTAAGTTTGGCTAACTCTGAGTTTATTTAAAAAATGTATGAATAATCACTACTGACGTTTCCAGCCCCCATTGGATTTCTTTTTATTGTTTCATTCTTGACCTTTGAAATCGAAGTTTGGCAAAACAATCTATACTCAAGGTCCACTTCTAGCTTCTTCCAGAGCTTTCATCCAGCTCAGTAAA
>NW_019458785.1:0-510 GCF_002814215.2 Seriola lalandi dorsalis | reverse complement strand
TCTGAACTTTTGATTTCAGTAACTCGCGATAGACCACATCTGTCATTGTCAAGTGAGTGCCTACAGTAGTTTCTGTGTTCATCTCTTGCAGAGCCACTCTGTGTTTTCTCTCTATTCTCTTTACCTGAGCCCTTCTTTCCTCCTGAAAACCTGAAGAGCCAGCAAACTGAAATAATTAGCTGTCATTAAGTCAGCACTTATTAGACAGTGTTGTTGAGACATGCGTAGGTAATGCATGTAAATATGCATATGTGTGTGTGTGTGTGTTTGTTGTAGAAGCTTTTTGATAGAGTTTGGCGGATGTTTCATTGTTTACTTCCCGATAGTGAAGTAGAAGCCAGGGAGAAAACTAGCAGGAGCTGAAAGCTAAATGCTAATAGTTTTGTTTGTGTCGGCTCCTGCCAGAGAAGCACCTGGCTGTTTTCCCACTCTAAATGTCTTGTTTGGCAGGTCAGTGTTAAAGTCCTAACCCAGACAGAACCCTCATTCTGACCTGCTCGTCTTGATCTT
>NW_019458784.1:0-475 GCF_002814215.2 Seriola lalandi dorsalis | reverse complement strand
AGCTTTACTGTTACCTCTTGAGCGTTGCCAGCCTGGCATCGATGTTCTCCTGTTTGCTGTGAACACTGTGAACACTGGCCAAGATCTTAGTCAGGTCTTCCTGTCGAATCTTACTGTCCTCTGGCCGTGCGTTAGAAACCTGAAATTACAGTCACATCTTGGGTTTACAGTATCTCAACAGTAGAAGCATAAAAGGAAGCAACACTCATCTACAGAATATTATGAGTTTTGTTCAAGAAATGACATTAGCTGGTAAATGTGATAAAGAACCACATAGAGGATCTCTTCTTGATCCTCAGTCTCTGAGATCTTTGTTGTGAGGCCTGGTTCACATGAGCTGATGTTTCTCTTAATGTCCAAGTGTTGTCAAAGTGTCTCTAAGCCAAACCTCCAATCTGGTTTCACTGACTAACTCCAGGTCTGATAAGTCCTGACTGCAGTTAGCTTCTGTTCCAGCTACACTCTGAATGTCTGA
>NW_019458783.1:0-1503 GCF_002814215.2 Seriola lalandi dorsalis | reverse complement strand
ATGACGTTTTTTGCCATACTATACTGTGATGTTTTTTGACAATTTTATGCCTTACTGTAATATGACGTTTTTTGATGTTTTTTGCCATACTATACTATGACGTTTTAATCCATACTATAGTATGACATTTATTGCCATACTATACTGTGACGTTTTTAGACAATTTCATGCCATAATATATTATAATGTTTTTTGACATTTATTGCCATACTATACTATGACGTTTTTGCCATTTTTATGCCTTACTATAATTTGACGTTTTTTGAGGTTTTATGCCTTACTATACTATGAAATTTTTTGCAATATTATACTATGATGTTTTTGACAGTTTCATGCCATACTATACTATGATTTTTTTTGACATATTACGCCATACCCTACTATGATGTTTTTTGATAATTTTATGCTTTACTATACTATGAATTTTTTGTACCTTATGAAAAATATCTCAGTTGTGAGGAGTGTCAGTAGTGCAGTGGTTAGAGCTCTCGCCTTCCAATGGGAAAGTTCTGGGTTCAAGACCTGTCTGTGGCCATTCTATTAGGTGTTTGCATGTTCTTCTTTTGTCTGCATGGGTTCTCTCAGGGCAATCTGGCTTCCTCTTAAAGTCCTTAAACATGCATTTTAGGTATATTGCAGACTGTAACTCTTTACTTTAGTATGACGTTTTATGATGTACTATAATATGACTTTTTTTTGACCATTTTATGCCTTACTATACTATGAAATTTTTTGCCATACTATACTATGAAATTTTTTGCCATACTATACTATGACGTTTTTTGCCATTCTTATGCCTAACTATACTATGACGTTTTTTGAGGTTTTATGCCTTACTACACTGTGACATTTTTTGCCATACTATACTATGACGTTTTTTGACAATATTATGCCTTAATATACTATGACGTTTTTTGACAATATTATGCCATACTATACTATGACGTTTTTTTTGCCATTTTTATGCCTTACTATACTATGACATTTGTTGCCATACTATTCTATGACGTTTTTTGACAATTTCATACCATAATATATTATGACATTTTTTGAAATTTTTTGCCATACTATACTATGATGTTTATTGACAATTTTTTGCCATACTATAATATGATGTTTTTTTTAAGTTTTATGCCTTACTATACTATGACATTTGTTGCCATTCTATATACAATGACGTTTTTTGACAATTTCATGCCATAATATATTATGGTGTTTTTTTTGCCATTTTTATGCCTTACTATACTATGACATTTGTTGCCATACTATTCTATGACGTTTTTTGACAATTTCATACCATAATATATTATTTCGTTTTTTGCCATTCTTATGCCTTACTGTAATATGACGTTTTTTGAGGTTTTTTGCCATACTATACTATGACGTTTTAATCCATACTATACTATGACATTTATTGCCATACTATACTGTGACGTTTTTAGACAATTTCATGCCATAATATATTATAACGTTTTTTGACATTTTTTGCCATACTATACTATG
>NW_019458782.1:0-572 GCF_002814215.2 Seriola lalandi dorsalis | reverse complement strand
CTGAAAATGGCTCAGTATCATGTCCAACTCTTGGATGTTAAACTCATTTGGCTGAGCGACTCAAAGATGGTGTCCCTGTATCACCGTGAATTAACCGTCCCCTGCTCTCCTGCGCTTTCCAGAATACGCTCAGGTGATTAAAATGTTGGGGAACGGACGTCTGGAGGCCATGTGCTTTGATGGCACCAAACGGCTTTGCCACATCAGAGGAAAACTCCGGAAAAAGGTAGGAATGTCCCAACTGTCCTCTCGCACCTTTTTTCCCACCAGCGCCACACACACGCACGCACACACACACACGCACGCACGCACACACACAGGAAACCCCCTGATGTAATGCTGAATCAGCGTGGGCTCAATGGTCAGTCAGCCACCGTTAATGTGGCAGCATGGACTCAATTGACTGTGTGTGTGTGTTGCTGTATGACACGGGGTGTAATCTGTGTTTTGTTCTCCTCCAGGTTTGGATTAACACGTCAGACATCATCCTGGTGGGACTGAGAGATTACCAGGTGTGTTGGTCGCTCACACATGACACAGATCAGACTGTTGACACTGTATTGACTGTCACT
>NW_019458781.1:0-457 GCF_002814215.2 Seriola lalandi dorsalis | reverse complement strand
CTCTCTCTCTCTGAGAGGTGTGATTTGCATATGGATTATTTTATTTACAAAGCTCTTATAAAAAAAAAACTGCCTTCATATCTTACATCCATGTTAGTCTGGTCCACTGGACCACATCAGAGCAGGACTAAAGACTGGCTCACGCTCCAGTTCCCTCTTCCTCATTTTAGATTCTTAATCTCTGACCTTTTCACTTCTGTTTGTACCTGTTTTAATTGATTCTTGTCATTACATTATTTTTTAATTGTATTTATATGTTTGTTTTATGCATGTTCTCCCCGTGCCTGTGTGGGTTCTCTCCGGGTTCTCCGGCTTCCTCCCACAGTCCAAAGACATGCAAATGGGGACTAGGCTGATTGGATGCTCTAGATTGACCATAGGTGTGGCTGTGAGTGTGAATGGTTGTCTGTCTCTATGTGTTTGCCCTGCGATGGACTGGCGACCTGTCCGGGGTGTA
>NW_019458779.1:0-597 GCF_002814215.2 Seriola lalandi dorsalis | reverse complement strand
TCAGCTCCAGTAATCTTCAGCTATCTTTACTTCACTTGGTTCTGTGTCCAGCGCAGCCCTGCAGTCGGTTGCCAGGAAACATCTGTAGCACCACGTTATCGAAAGCAATAAACATCGTAAACAGGAAGTCGCTGCGGCATCACATGGTGTAACTTAATTAGTAAAAATAGGAGGGTGACTATTTAATTTGTGCCTATGCTGAGAAATGTGTGATTTGATCAGTTGGTCAAACGTTGAATGTGCTGCAGTTTGAAGTATGTTACATTATTTTGTGAAATTTTGTGGAACTGAACTTTAATATTTTTGGCAAAGATGATGTTGGTTAATTAAGGTCAGTGTTGATGCTCATTATAGTTTGAGACTGGAGCCCGCAACTCTTACATTTAAGAGTTCACCTCATTCATTTACAACAGTTCAGATATGTCAACCTGTTTTAACTCTAGTGACTCACATTCCTCCTCTTGCGCAACCTTCTCCAACACCATAACACACTGTTGCTCATGTGCAGTGAAAAGGGCTTATTCATGTGTATCACGTGTGCTGGGTGCTGTGCGTTCTGTCGTCTGGCAGGCGTGGAGGTGATGTGATGGTCATCGA
>NW_019458778.1:0-539 GCF_002814215.2 Seriola lalandi dorsalis | reverse complement strand
AAAAAAAAAGTTTCACTATGAGCTTCTTCTGTTTTAAAGGAATAAATTTATGTTTTTATAATTACCAGAAAACAGTGACATGAAAAGGAATTCCCGGTTATAATCACCTGTCACAAAGACTCACCTGCTCAGTGTAAGAACATAATCGAAGCTGTACAAGAACCGGTTTGGGAAATAGCACTGGGAACACAATTGTATTCAACTAGTGGCTTAGATACAAAAAAAGAAAGAACTGTGTCTCAAAATGTTGCTTGTGCATTAAACCTTTAAAAATTCATCAACATAACTGACTGGCTGGAGCTGGCGTGTCTTCCTCGTTCTCTGCAGCGTGGTAATGATCACCACAGATCTAAGCCAACTGGTTAAACCAAATGATCCAACTAGTCCTGTTGGACAACTAGCGAACCGGAAATCACGCCAGCGTCTCTCACAACAGCACATCACGCAGACAGACGTGTGTGGACAACCGTTGCTATGGAGCAGGTTAGGGTTAGACTGTGACCTTGAGGGGAAATGAGGGAGTCTGTGTCATGAAGCAT
>NW_019458777.1:0-506 GCF_002814215.2 Seriola lalandi dorsalis | reverse complement strand
CATCATAGTATTGTATGGCATAAAAACGTCATTGCATAGTAAGGCATAAAAATGTCAAAAAACATCATAGTATCGTCAGGCATAAAAACATCATAGTATAGTAAGGGAAAAAAATGTGATAGTATCGTAAGGCAAAAATTTTCAAAAAACATCATTCTATAGTAAGTCATAAAAACATCATAGTATAGTAAGGCATCAAAATATCATGGCATAATAAGGCATAAAAACATCATAGTATAGTATGGCAAAAAATGTCAAAAACGTGATAGTATTGTAAGACATAAAAACGTCATAGTATAGTAAGTAAATAAAATGTCAAAAAACGTCATAGTATTGTACGGTATAAAAACATCATAGCATAATAAGGTATAAAAACATCACAGTATAGTATGGCAAAAAATGTAAAAAATGTCATAGTATAGTAAGACATAAGAACGTCATAGTATAGTAAGGAAAATAAATTCAAAAAACGTCATAGTATAGTAAAGCATAAAAATGTCAAAAAA
>NW_019458776.1:0-506 GCF_002814215.2 Seriola lalandi dorsalis | reverse complement strand
AAGAAAAACAGCACATGTTCAGATTTGAGAAGAGAACCAGAGAATTTTCAGCATTTTTAGTAAAAAAAATAAATAAATAAAAAATAATTCAATCATCAGTCAAAGAAGGGGCTCTCTCACTCTGAAAAAAAGAATAAATAGAAATCAATTAATAAATAAAAAAGAATATTCTGCAACATATGAATAGAAATAAATAATAAACAATATAAATAATAATATAAATATAAATAAACATACATTAATAAATTAAAAAAGAGAACAAGCTTTTTTTTTTACTTTTGATTGTTTCCCTTGAAACCAGACCAGTACCCGGAGCATGGCTGCTTTTGACTACATATTCAATTATCAAAACTGTTGTGGATTTTTCTCTCATTTGGCCAATAACTGATTAACCAACTCATTGTTTCACCTCTAATAACCAGTCAAGTGCTATGTGTCCATGTTTGTTAGAGGGTAAAGTTATCTCTGGAGCTTTTAATCATGATGCCGTTATTTCTTTTATTTTC
>NW_019458775.1:0-510 GCF_002814215.2 Seriola lalandi dorsalis | reverse complement strand
GTCACCTAACAACAAAACCTAACTATGGGTCATAATAACCTGCTGCACAAACGACCTGTGGGCTGGTGTTTGATGGGAGGACAGTCTCAGAATAGGAGCTGTGGGACCAGGCTGAGGTGTAATTTTGGTCTGAATAAGATTCATCTGTCTACGCCTGAGGTGCCACATTTTCTTGGTTTGTTCAGCTCCCAAACTATCATACCTGTCTTCAAACCACAATTTATTGATAAGCAAAGACCAATGTTGGAGGCTTTTTATTTCTATCTGACTGTTACTTTCTGACGAGGTGTCCAGCATTAGATCATATCAGCTGTAGCTAATGAATTCTGTAAGGGCTCCACTGAACCACTATCCTGCTGGTTAATGTGCTCTCCTCTCTCTCCAAGCCACTGACTGGACTCTGCCAAAGATTGTTTGTGAGCGAAAAGACACATCACTCTGCAACATCTCTCTACGATCTCCAGTGAGCGACACTGTAGCGTGACGTCACTATGATTGGCCTTGGTTCAA
>NW_019458774.1:0-711 GCF_002814215.2 Seriola lalandi dorsalis | reverse complement strand
AACACAACTAGCTCTGTCAGGTTGCAGTTTGTAGTGATACAAATATTAAAGTAAAGCACTGGGACAGAGATGGAGAGGAGGAGTTATTTTCAGAGTTAAAGAGATGCTTCAAAGAGTCTTCAGCCTGATCATGACCACAGTCTCTCTCCTCTCTCTCCCAGTCCATCTTTCACACTGTTGTCAGTTGGCTTTTTGGGATTGTTACTGGCTAAAATACCTGATTCCTGGGCAGCTTTTCTAAAAAATTGCAATGAATGTTGTGATGCTTTTAGATGTTTTTTTTTTTTTTTTTTTTTGCAATGAAACTGTGGGAACAAATAAAAATTGAAATATTTTATTTCATCTGGAGAAAAAAGTAGCGGAGCGTCGTTCCAGTGGCTCCGGCAGCTCTACACCTGTGGTTCCACCACAATGTTAAATGTGGTACAAAACAATTTAACCCTGCTTTGTGTAAAACATCGGGGAAGTGCTTTACACGGTCTTTAACAGTCATTTTTGTTGGTAAATGTGAGATGCTCATGTCACACGTGTCTGCAGCTTCACAACATTCTTCAAGCAGGGAACAAGGAAGTGAGTTTGGTGATGTACATCAAGGTTTCGCGCAGGGACTGGTGTGATTGGTTCAACTCAATTGGAAACTATGATGATTGGTCAAATTTGCGGAAGAGTTGTGGTGACTGGACAAAAATGCAAGGTCGCGCAGAATTCACA
>NW_019458773.1:0-553 GCF_002814215.2 Seriola lalandi dorsalis | reverse complement strand
CCAGATATTGCGTTCACAAGGCGCAGTTTGTGAGGTCACCGTGACCTTGACCTTTGACCTTTGACCACTAAAACCTAATCACTTCATCCCTGAGTCCCTGTGAATGTCTGTGCCAAATTTGAAGAAGCTCCGTCAAGGCGTTACTGAGATATCGTGTCCACGAGAATGGGATGGACGGACGGACGGACGTACAACCCAAAAACAATATGGCTGCAGCTCTGCGGCATAAAAATAAAGATAGATTGTGACACAGGTTCTCTACACAAGACAAGGACCTCAAGGATTCGTTTTTATAGTGTGATATTGATGCATGTTACCAAACAAATTTGCAATGAATCATATTACACACAGACAACCGGGGGCTTCAGGTTCAGGAGCCCCGGGGACATTTACCTGATTTGCCTATTTGACAACCCAGCCTGACGTCTGAAGTTACTTTGTCCACAGCTACAACATCAAGACCCAAGTCATAATAACGTGAAATTATCCAGCGTGCTCAATAACAGGGCTCTGAAACAGATGGCAGTCACTATTAATATTAGAAAGGAAACCC
>NW_019458772.1:0-485 GCF_002814215.2 Seriola lalandi dorsalis | reverse complement strand
GTAAGGCATAAAGAGGTGAAAAAACATCATAGTACAGTAAGGCATAAAAAGGTGAAAAAACATCATAGTATAGCAAGACATAAAACGTCATAGTATAGTAAGGCATGAAAATGGCATAAAACGTCATAGCATAGTAAGGCATAAAAATGGCATAAAACGTCATAGTATAGTAAGGCACAAAAAGGTGACAAAACGTTATAGTATAGTAAGGCATAAAACGTCATAATATAGTAAGGCATAAAACGTCATGTATAGTAAGGCATAAAAAGGTGAAAAAAGTCATAGTATAGTAAGGCATAAAACGTCATAGTATAGTAAGGCATAAGAAGGTGAAAAAACGTCGTAGTACAGTAAGGCATAAAAAGGTGAAAAAACATAGTATAGTAAGGCATAAAAGGTCATAGGATAGTGAGTCATAAAAAGGTGAAAAAACGTCTTAGTATAGTAAGGCATAAAATGTCATAGTATAGTAAGGCATAAAAAGG
>NW_019458771.1:0-667 GCF_002814215.2 Seriola lalandi dorsalis | reverse complement strand
TCTTAAAACCACAAATATATCTTCTTATGGATCAACACTTCAAATAAAACACAGAAGAAGAGGAAAATATGAATGAAGTAACAGACAAACTGTGCTTTACATAGAGCACCAGATTTTCAGTTTCTATGAAATCCTTTTGAGGACATTGTTGAATATCAAATGTGATGAAGGTCAAGTGCAACACATTCTTCCTAAATCCATGAATTCTACTACAACATATTGTAAAGTTCCTCCTTCCAAAACTTGTTGGAAAGTTCAAAACAATCTGATTTGTAAAACCTCAAATAAGTCCACATAATCAGTTTATAAAATATGAGTATGTTGCTTTGTGTGTTCCTTGTCAGTTGACACAAACATTTCTGACTCATGGGTCTGCCAATAGTATCAAAATAAAGCTTTAGACTTTGGACTTTTTTAAATAATCTGTGATTTGAAACGATGGGATGTAACGTTAATTTAGGGAAAGCTGGGTGTGCTTGGGGGGGTAGGCTTACTAGAATTTTGTCTGGAGGCGGAGGCGGCCGCTTCGCAATTCTCTATGCAGGAGTATATACAGTATATATTATTTAAAATATTTACAGGGGCAAAATGTCAGATGAGAAAATGGAAATTTACACAACTACAGTAAGTGCTGCACCTGGTTTATTCTAAAAACAGTAAAAAAAAA
>NW_019458770.1:0-580 GCF_002814215.2 Seriola lalandi dorsalis | reverse complement strand
AGCGACTCCAGCGAGGCTGAACTCTCCATATAACACACAGTCATTCACAGGAACTTATTCAGGCTTCAGTTTGATCAATTACATCAAAGATTTCAATGATACACGGAGAGAAAAGACGGCGGTGAAATCCACAGTTAAAAACCGCTGACATGACGCTGTTCCAAAGTCATCGATCACTGACCTATTAATAAATGACTGACTCGTTGGTCTAATCGATATAAAACCTGGGAGTTTCTGTGCATGTTCATTTCACCCGGACGAGTTTTTCTCACTATCATCTTAAAACAAAAATATCGTATTATCATATCATAAGCAGCTCATTTATATTTTTAGATTATGAAGAGATACAGAAAGATATAGATTATAATTATTTATTTATAGATATAAGATACATATATTATATCTTATAAGAAAAGATACAGGAAGATTAAAATGTGAATATTTGAGACGACACCAAATAATCTGATGAGAAGTTTTCAGGTTTTTATACATAAATATATTACTTTAAAAAAAAACAAAGGTAAATAATTTTTAAAACTGTGCAGGTATCATGATCAATAGAAGTCGTCAGAAACACAAA
>NW_019458769.1:0-682 GCF_002814215.2 Seriola lalandi dorsalis | reverse complement strand
TGAAGAAGTTCCTTCAAGGTGCTACTGAGATATTGCGTTCACAAGTCCAAAACCGCATTTTGTGAGGTCACCATGACCTTTGACCACCAAAATCTAATTACATTTAATATTTCAACTAATATCTACAACATAAGACATTTACATTTACAGTACCAGTCAAAAGTTTGACACACTAACCTTTGACTGGTATTGTACAACTCATTTGGCAGACGTTTTTATCCACAGCGTCTTAAAAGTGAGGGACATCACTAAAGTTGTTAAAATATGTCAGTGAAGTAGGAGACTTTGGCCTAGGTACTAAATACTCCATCTATTTAATAAGTGCTAACACTAATGCTAACATTTGTTAATTATCACTACAAAGTACAGCTGCGGCTGGTAATATAAATAAATAAATAAATAAATAAATAAATAAATAAATAACTGGACAAGTTAAAACTTTAACCTGGTGATGGCACTGGACAAAGTCATAGTTTCATCAAAGGAATTACAGTTCATCCTGAGGGAGGCATGAAAGTCTGGGATTTTAAAGATTTAGTCCATCCAGTATCTGTAAAAGTATTTCACACACTATTATCACTCACATGTCAACCTCATTGTGACGCTTGAGAAAAAAAACATAAGAGCTGTTTTCAGGCTATTTCCTGTTGTTCTCTCAAGTAACTCATCAGCCCCAACCCTT
>NW_019458768.1:0-641 GCF_002814215.2 Seriola lalandi dorsalis | reverse complement strand
TGTAATGTTTGTACTTACTTTCTTGTATATGTTCTGCCACTGTATTTTGACAAGTCAAAGTAACTGCTATGGAGAAAAAAAGCCTATATAACAGTCTTCTTCTCCACAGGCCATTCTGGCACAGACAGGTTCCTGGTCCACCACTGCATCATTTAGTCTTTATTTTCATTTTTATTTCTTTCCAAAGCACAACCGAGCTTACCGGCGAATTTTGTCCTCATTTACAATAAGTGAAGTTTTCTTTTCACATTTCCATCACAGCCCTCTCTTTTGTGTCGCCATCCCTTGTCTGCTAAAAATGAAATGTTGCTTTGCACCGAATCAAGTCTAGTGGGTATTCACTATTAAAAGATTCATAAATGTATTAAACTCCATTACTGCTGCTTACCTTGCTGGTGATTTCTGTCAGTCCAACAACAACTAAGATTTATCTGCGATATCTCCGAACTTGATTTGTGAATTTTTTAACACTTAAAGGTCCCACATGGACGTTTGTGGATCACTGCCCCGTGCTGTAGAACAATGTTTTGATGAGCAGGAGACTGCGAGCCAGTGTAAACAAAGCAAAGGGGGGGGGTCATAATTTCAAAGAGCTCCAAACAACAAGCAAGAGTTAGGAGGTAGGAAAGGCATTCGGCATG
>NW_019458767.1:0-711 GCF_002814215.2 Seriola lalandi dorsalis | reverse complement strand
GTGGTGGGGGTTTCACATGAGGATTATGACTGGAACAAATATCTGTGGTTACGGGTCGATTTGTAGAGACGTTAAAAAATAAATTGCCAAACTGTGGCTGGAACATAAGCTGGTCTTGGGGCCACTGGAGGGCAACAGGACAATTTTGATGAAAAATAATAATAATAATAATAATGGTTTTACATATTTGAATGATCTTTAAAAATCTTTAAAAACTAATTTTAGATTCAGATTCAGAAAACAAAGCTTGAGCTTCCTCTGCTTCCAGTTCAGTCCCGAATGTTCAATCATTATCATTCAAATAAAAAAGAGCCTTCATACTGTTAACGGGCCGGATGTGGGCCGCCGATAATTACTGAACACTGAGTTTAACTGAAGCTGATGAAGGTCAACGAGTTCAAACTGTCACTGAAGCAGCGGATGAGGAGGAGAGGGATTACACAGCCAGTGAATTCAAACACTATGGATATATAAATATATAAATATGTTCTTACACTGAATATTTTCCTTTTATCCTCTGTTGTATTGTTTCTCCCTCAGAGATAATACAGTCTGCTGTGTGAGGGATTTGTAGTAAAATAACGTCCATGTATAATATGACAGGCAGCACAATGAAACAGTGGGACGGCTGCTGTATTGTAAATCTGTCTCGATTCATTTCTTCATCCCGCGCTCTGTCTCCAACTGTAATTGAATTTTCTCACAGCTCCC
>NW_019458766.1:0-602 GCF_002814215.2 Seriola lalandi dorsalis | reverse complement strand
CAGGTGTATTTATACAAGTTACTGCTGCCACTTTATCAGCCTCTCACCTCCTGTCGCATTCATGGTCAATATATTATAGGATATTGATTATTGACAACGCTGCTATTTCTGATCATATGATTTATGTCAGTATGTTTTATTCTTACTCTTCGTCCTCGTGGACACGACATCTCAGTAACGCCTCGACGGGACGACGTTCACTTTGAGCCATTACTCAGGACGTCACACAGGTAGTTCACATTTCTCTGACTCTGGATAAACAGGGATGAAACCTGGAGCAGGAGCTGATTCTGCTTTTCTTTTGTTTTTTGTTTGAACTTATCATTCACTTAAGAAACCAAAAATCTCCCACACACTGATCACTCAACGTTTCCCCCTCAGAGATTCAAACACGTCATCCGTGTGAATCTCACAGAATATTTGATACGATACTGATTCTTATTTTATTAATCCCCACAGCCTCATACGACCCTGCACCATCCTGGTTACAACTTCCACCTTCCCCCAGATGCATCTATATATAATATATAATATATATGTATGTATATACTGTATGTAGGCTGTGTATGTGTAATATTATAACTGATACAAACTTTTTTGTC
>NW_019458765.1:0-511 GCF_002814215.2 Seriola lalandi dorsalis | reverse complement strand
GGCATAGATAAAAATACTCAAAGCAAAGTGTTATTAAGTGAGAGCTGTGATGAGGATGAAGGTGAGCAACAGGTAAAAGTAGCTGAAAAGACAAAAGAAGAGAAAGAAGATGCAGTTCAGAAAGATTTCTCTCCAAAAGCAGATGATTTAAAACCAGAGGTCAGTGTGGAGGATGAACCTGTGAATGATAGAGAAGAAGATGCACAGAAAGATTTTATTTCAGTCCAAGTGAAGAGGCCGGTTGATGAGACCTTGGCCCAAGTGTCTAAAGTGTCTAAATCAGACAAAATCAAAGAGTTGAGCAGTGCTGCTCAAATGCAAGATAAGAAAACAACAGATTTTACAACAGAGACAAAGAGCCCTCTTTCCACAGAGACAGACGAGCTTTCAGAAAAGGCTCGAGTAACTTCAAATACAACACTCAAGAGTGAGGAAAGGGAAAACATTCATGCAGAACAAAAGGAAATCAATAAATCTGAGGCTGCAAAAGGTGAGGACAAAGTAGCAAACA
>NW_019458764.1:0-568 GCF_002814215.2 Seriola lalandi dorsalis | reverse complement strand
ATCAGAAGGAGAGAAAACCAAAAGCAAAGGAAGGAGGGAAAGTTAATGAACAGCTTTTTATTATTCAAGCTCCTCTACAGACTTTAATGTTCTTTACAGGTCTCTGGCTCAAACAGTTGTCCTTCTTTTTATCACACGCTGAAAATGCAATTAGTGTTTTCAATTTTCCAGGCCCTTGTTCTCCACTCAGTCATAAAGCGAGACAAGGTAATGTCCAAAAATGTTGCTTCATAAACATAATTGGATGACTGCTTTCACATAAAATAAATGTATTTCACTATAATCTAAACTGTAAGAGATCAAAAAGATCAAAATCTACTGCTTCAAGCTGAGCTTAACTAAAACATTACAGTGTGCTGAATGGACATTGTTGGGACTCAGTCATTCAATAGACCAAATGTTTCTTTGCTCCACTGGACAAAGGAATTCACACCCCACAGTTCCTCACGGTTCACACCTGGGGATGACCCTTCCCCCCATGGACCCCACTGGCCAGCCAGTGTGGGCCAGCGTGTGACATGTGACCCCCTAAGGTGTCACAAACAAAACCAGTCTTCTAGACCCCTTC
>NW_019458763.1:0-527 GCF_002814215.2 Seriola lalandi dorsalis | reverse complement strand
TCAAAGTTAGTTTTCTTTATGTATCAAACTTAATAGCATCACATAAGGATGAAGAATGCCTCAGTATGTTGTTCATTGTGTTTTGCACAAGGAGTTAATGAGAGTCCTGCCATAGATAACGCCCTGAGGACCTGCGGCACTCATCTGGTTGTGTATCTGATTACATTGCTCAGTTGAATGTCTATCAATATTCTGCATTGCTTCCCAGAGTACAAAGACAACACAAAATTTCTTGCTATTTTGTATCATAAACTACCTGCATCTTCATGTAAAACATTTATAGATGTCTCACTTTAAAGGCTGGGCGTGGGTTATGGGTTATTGAGTGGACATTGATGGAAAAAAATTTCATCCATTTCAAATTAAATCTAAAACTACAAAAGTGATCTGGTCTGAATACTTTCTGAAGCCACTGTATCTTCTGATGAGATTGTTGATGTAAACAGGCAAGCCGATGGAGAAATTCAAGGCTGTAACAAGGAACTTCACACTAATTATTTTTACGCTGCACACATATTCACATAGGT
>NW_019458762.1:0-605 GCF_002814215.2 Seriola lalandi dorsalis | reverse complement strand
TGGGGGGGTGTCGTACCCTCAGGCGACTGGAAACTTGTCATGAAGCAGCAGGTACAGATGCTGGGTAATGGAGAAAACAAAGAGATTAAGGCTTAACAGTACAGACACATGTGGGATCACTATATGGCAGCGTCAGCTCTTTGTTGCCTTTTCATCTAATGTGTAAATGATTCATAAAGTGTTAACAAGCTAATTAATAAACTAGTTATAAACCATTCATTATGACTCCTGTATCAGGGGAGTCTTATTGTGAAGTGGCCCCCAGTGGCCCCCAGCTCTGAGAGATAACTGATATGCAGATTAGTGTTGTTGTGATAAATGGATTGAAAGTTCACAATAGGCCAGACAGACTGAGCCACTAATTCCTTGTTTTCTCATCAGAGTCTTATTAAACACCTGAAGGGATGAAACATGTCAACACACACACAATACACAACACACACACCCACACCCACACCCACACTCACACACACACACACACACACACACACACACACACACACTCCCCTCCTGCGCTGCCTTGTGGAAGCACTTGGCAGTGTCAGCAGCAGGACGGACCCTGCAGGGACTCTCTTGTTGACAGAACAGGATCAGAGTGAGGAGCT
>NW_019458761.1:0-926 GCF_002814215.2 Seriola lalandi dorsalis | reverse complement strand
GACACCTCACCAGAGGACAGTGAAAAGATAAGTCAGTGATTTGGGTGGACAGGTCCTTTAAGACTTTATAATAGTGAAGTTAGGGCAGATCTAAACTATGTCAACATCAGAGACTACTTCAGTTTGTCAGTCCAGTATCATCCTCTCTCTCCTGGTGTCTGTGGGTCTTCAGGCCAGTGTGTCCCTGAAGAGGCTCAGAGTGTTTCTGTCCCACGAGGAGCTGCAGGAAGACAGTGTGGAGCACCGAGCAGCGGCCGGCTGTGAGTCTGTCCTCATCTATCCTCTCTGTGACCATGCATCTATCTGCTCCCACATGCTGGGCTGTCTCTGTCTCTGTGTGTGTGTGTGTGTGTGTGTGTGTGTGTGTGTGTGTGTATGTATGTATATATATATATATATATATATACACATACATACATTTGTGTGTGTCTATGTATATAAATATGCACACTGAGATGAATACATTGTGACTTTTGTTGAGAGCGAACAATGTGTTTGACCTGTGGCTTCTTCAGGTTCACTCAAAATTGCAAGAATGTTCACAGGTGTGATTAATACACACATAGATCACATGACCAATCACCATCATCGTCATTTTGTCATTTTTCTGTATTTTAACATTTTTTTCAAAAGGTAAATATTTTCCAAAAAACATAACAATATTAAACATTAGCTAAACTAATCACTATTAATATTACTAGAGTTACAAAAGTTACACTGAATTAACAAAAATAAGAGAACACAACTGACTGCATGAAAAAAGTCAAATTTATTAACAGAGATAGACTATAGGTCTTACAGCTGTCCCTCTACATCACTAAGCGAGGAGGATGAATATCAGGGGACTTATAGCTCATCTCTCCTTAAGGGAGATACAAGTGAGAATATTCACCTCACAGAAAAGAACTCAAATCTTGTGTTCCATA
>NW_019458760.1:0-859 GCF_002814215.2 Seriola lalandi dorsalis | reverse complement strand
TGCCTCTTGTTTTATTAAAAAAAACAACACAGAATGTGAGATATTTCCCACATAATACATGATGGAGGGATGTGACATTGTTTTGTATCAGAGTCTTTTATATCAAGACATTTCTCAAAACCAGAATATGATCAGGGTGACTTTTGAACACTGGAAATAAATCATGTACTCATCCTGGCAGTAGCCCCCGTGGCACTCAAAATTTCCCTGGAATTTTCTAGTGTTAAATTTAGCACCGAAAAAAAAGTAATAGTGGTAATTAGAATAGCGGTTCATGGGATTTATTAACCCTCATGGGTCCCTCTGTCCTTTTTTGGACATTTTCTTCACTTTTCTTTTTTGATTTGCTTATCATTTTGGCTGCGTTACAGCTGAAGGTATGGATTTCTGCAAGAAAGTGTCTTTTTTGATATATTTTTAAAATCTAATGTCAGTTACTGTTACTGGTCTATTATACACTGGTAACACATTTTGTACCCTCTGGGGTTCCTCGCGTCCAAAAAAGGACACACAAAGAAAATGCTATAAAATCATCATATATCAATATTTTTTTCTGCTTTTTTTGCATACATCTCTTAAACCACTTCAGTTCTGCTCAAACCTACCAAATGTTTTAGTTTTCCGGATTTCAACCCTTTAAATGCCAGTTTGAAGACATGTTGCCTCTTGTTTTATTAAAAAAAAACAACCCAGAATGTGAGATATTTCCCACATAATACATGATGGAGGGATGTGACATTGTTTTATATCAGAGTCTTTTATATCAAGACATTTCTCAAAACCAGAATATGATCAGGGTGACTTTTGAACACTGGAAATAAATCATGTACTCATCCCGGCAGTAGCCCCCGTAGCACTC
>NW_019458759.1:0-596 GCF_002814215.2 Seriola lalandi dorsalis | reverse complement strand
CTCACAATATTTCACTTTCTCTCTCCACATTTAGCTTCACCGCCGGTGTGGTGTAATGGCTAATTGCAGTGAGTGTGTGTGGGTGTCACAGCTGGTATAGTCTCTGTTACTGCTCTTTCAACACATAAAGGCCATCACTGACCCATGACATACTCTCTCTCTCACACACACACACACACACACACACACACACAGCACTGATGGACCGAGCATAAATCAGAGAAATTCACATCATCAAGGCTCGTCCCATTTTGCTCTGTCATCTTTGTGTCTGTGAGTTTGAGGGTGCGATAGTGTGTATTAAATATTTGCACCTGTGTGTAAGTCCAGGTGTGAAAGTGTAATTACATTTTTTACTTTTTATCTGCAAATACTTGAAAAATGTGTGTGAGTTCATTGCTGTATGTGTGTAAGGGTGTGCGTTTCCGTACATGTGCGTGTGCATGCACTTGAGCGTTCATGCGTACATATGTGTCCAGCGGACCCCTAAGTGCTGGTGTCAGACAAAAGCAAACCCCCCCAGCCCCCTCCCTTCCCACCTCTTGCTCTGTCTGTCTCTCTCATTGCATCCCTCACTCTTTAGGGGACTAAATTAC
>NW_019458758.1:0-508 GCF_002814215.2 Seriola lalandi dorsalis | reverse complement strand
AAATTTTATTTACCTGTGCTTTATAAGATTTAAAAATGTAAATAAGATTTGATTAAATTAAAAAATAATTAGGGCCCGAGCACCAGATCGGACCATATTGAAACTTTAGTATTTATTATTATTATTCCGACTAATAAATTGCCTTTTTGAGGCCTTTCCCATGTTCAAAAACTCATGAAACTTTGCACACGCTCAGGCCTGGTGTAAATTTACGTATTTTATAGGCACCAAACTTTCTGTGTGTGATTCCTGGCCTGAACAAACTCATGTACTCATATTCAGTGATACTCATAGCGCCCCCTTGTGGAAACAGGGAGAGTCATGTCCTACACTTGGATATATCTCCAAGCAGGTTCATCGAATCTTGACCCAAACATGGTCAGGAAATGCTAAAGAAGTTGGTGATGCACTGTAGTTAAAACTGTGACTTTTTGCGGAACAGCCTGCCCATGGCGGCAAAGCGAATTTCGATCCATCGCCATGAAAATTCAACTCGCTACAACTCCAG
>NW_019458757.1:0-668 GCF_002814215.2 Seriola lalandi dorsalis | reverse complement strand
TCCAGTGTGTTACACATAAGTGTGTGTGTGTGTGTGTGTGTAGGTGTGTGTGTTTGTGTGAGCCCCCTCAGCACACTCAGGCACCCCTCACCTGAGATGACAGCTCCACAAAACAGGGGAATAACGAGCAATTAGAGTTGTCTCTGTTCGTCCAATCAGATCCCAATTAGCATGAAACACGATTACCAGCTAAAAACTGCAGATAAGGCCCAGATGACTCAAACGAGAAATGATTCACTGGCGTACATGTTCCACATAAATGAATTTTAAAGGCAGCAAATAGCAGGTCGGTTACAGTGTCTGTGCTCTGAAAGACGTCTCAGCGGGACGTGGGGTGAAAATGAACGGGTTCACCTGCGCGTTGTGTTTGCATCACTGCTGATCAGAGCCGGAGTTATTTGACTCAGGTGTGAATGCTGACTGTTCCCTTTTCCATTGCTAACAAAAGCCTGATGTTTGTGGTTGTGTGACCAGTGGAAAAGGGGTTATATTATCAAAGTTGCACCCTCCTGCCCTGAAGAAACCCTGCGTTCCCATGTTTGCAGCCACTTGACTCTTCCCTTGCCCAGCTGCAGGGAAGCTCTGTGCTGGTAGTAAATATAGCCTACTGGCCCATTGACCACCTACTCATCTGGATTTTGCCTTTATCTGTTCCTTCTGCCTTTTCT
>NW_019458756.1:0-592 GCF_002814215.2 Seriola lalandi dorsalis | reverse complement strand
ACCTCATCCCTGAGAGGGCGCAGGTCCTGGCAGGTCTGCAGGATGCCCTGAATGATGGGCACGGTGTCTGCCAGAGTCTCCATCTCCTGCAGCGAGTTGAACACTCGCACCGCCTCATCCTGCAGGCTGGCGTAACCCTGCTGCCTTTGCACTGCATGGAGAAAGACAAAGGGAAGAAAAGGTGAACAGAGAACAAACTTTTTGGTAGAAAAGGGGAAACGTGATCGTGGATGCGAATGTGGGCAGTAACATAACAACAGAACTTAGAATTGATATTCAGCCATATGTTCTTGTTTCAGCGCGGAAATCTGCAAACACGACCAGTCATATCACGTTTTAATATTCATGTATCTATATGTGCACGGTTTGTGAAAGAAGAGGAAAAAGAAGACAAGAAGCAGGATGAAAAGGAGGAGGAGGAGGAAGAGGAGAGTGTGTGTTGCAGAGTAGGAGTTTTACTTACGGGTGGTGACCTCTCCATAAGGGAGCGGCAGTAGAGGGGAGTGCAGAGGGTGCTGAGTGTATCTGAGGATGGGGTTTCTCCTGTACATCTGCTCCACTATATCTGGGTTCACACTGTTCTCCTGTGGGA
>NW_019458754.1:0-535 GCF_002814215.2 Seriola lalandi dorsalis | reverse complement strand
CATATTATCGTAAGGCATAAAATGTCATAGTATAGTAAGGCATAAAATGTCATACTATAGTAAGGTATAAAAATTCATAGTATAGTAAGGTATAAAATGTCATATTATCATGAGGTAAAATGTCATCCTATAGTAAGGCATAAAATGTCATTGTAAAGTAAAGCATAAAATGTCATTGTAAAGTAAAGCATAAAAAGTCATAGCAAGTAAGGCATAGAAAGTCATATTATCGTAAGGCATTAAATGTCATATTATCGTAAGGCATAAATAGTCATATTATCTTGAGGCATAAAATGTCATATTATCGTAAGGCATAATATGTCATATTATCATAAGGCATAAAAAGTCATAGTATAGTCAGGTATAAAAAGTCATAGTATAGTAAGGTATAAAATGTCATATTATCATAAGGCTTAAAAAGTCATATTATAGTAAGGCATAAAAAGTCATAGTATAGTAAGGCATAAAAAGTCATATTATCGTAAGGCATAAAATGTCATATTATAGTAAGGCATAAAATGTCATAGTATAGTAA
>NW_019458753.1:0-508 GCF_002814215.2 Seriola lalandi dorsalis | reverse complement strand
TTACTATAAGGATGAACAAGCATACAGCCAAATGTGCATGTCTTTGCATATGAGACTATATTTACGTGTCTCTGTTGTGACCCCCTACCTTGGGGTTTATCATGTTCTGTGCAGAAATTGTACTGGGAGTGTCAAAACTGGTACATGGAGATGGAAGACGACTCAGGAGACAGTTCAGTATTAGATCAAAAGACTTTACTCAGGAAAAAGGGTTTGATTCACAAAAGCAGTCAATAAGGCAAAAAAGATTTAGAAGTATAAGATTAGTTTCCTGAACATGTAGGCACATTGATAGAAAAATGGATATCTACTGGCGTGTTGTTAATTTCAGTGTTTAACACTGCTTTATCAAATCAGTGCAACCTCGGGGCGTCGTGTGGCGTAGTGGTCTAAGCAGGCGCTCCATGTGTAGAGGCTACAGTCCTCGCTGCAGCTGGCCCCGGTTCGAGTCCCGCATCGGATGGCCTTTACTGCATGTCATTCCCCCTCTCTGCCTCCCCATTTCCTG
>NW_019458752.1:0-446 GCF_002814215.2 Seriola lalandi dorsalis | reverse complement strand
TTATTTTTTAAGGCTACTACAAATGCAGATTGATACATCAATGCACAGGAGTTCACATTCATCGTTGTAGAAACACACAAACTCCATAGTCCAACACACAGACCCAAGCGAAAGGTGTTGCATTTGTGTGTCTGAGGGAAGGTGTGAAATAATGTGGAGATTTAAGTGCATTGTTGTCTTGGTCAACCCTGTTGATTTAAAGATTAACCAAAGTTATGCAACGAAAACACTTACACACACACACACACACACACTTACACACACACACACACTTACTTACACACACACACTTACTTACACACACACACACACACTTACTTACACACACACACACACTTACTTACACACACACACTTACTTACAGACACACACACACACACACTTACTTACACACACACACACACACACACACACACACACACACACACACACACACACACACACAC
>NW_019458751.1:0-545 GCF_002814215.2 Seriola lalandi dorsalis | reverse complement strand
CATAAAAGGTCATAAAAACCTCATAATATGGTCACGCATGAGACAAAATGATATAATTACGCATAAAAGTGCCGAAAAACGTCAAAGTATACTATGTCAGAAAAATGCCAAAAAATGTCGTTATACTATGGCATAAAATGTCAAAAAAAAATTCATGATATGTTAAGGCAGGATTTGAACCTACAATCTTTGTAGTATGAAGCAACTGCTTTAACCACTTAACTATGGCATCAGCTCTTCAACTCATGGTGTTCTAAGCTGTAAAACCATCATATTATCGTGAGGCAAAAAAATGCCAAAAAACGTCAAAGTATACTATGGCAGAAAAATGCCAAAAAACGTCATAGTATACTATGGCAAAAAACATCAAAAAAACATCATAGTATTTTAAGGCATAAAAGGTCATAAAAACCTCATAGTATGGTCAGGCATGAGACGAAATAATCTAAATAGACATAAAAGTGCCAAAAATCGTCAAATTATACTATGGCAGAAAAATGCCAAAAAACGTCATAGTATACTATGGCAAAAAACGTCAAAAAAAC
>NW_019458750.1:0-825 GCF_002814215.2 Seriola lalandi dorsalis | reverse complement strand
TCCTGCTCTTCTTTAGAGAGAGTCTTAATTCTACTACAAACCCATGATAATACATCACATGATCAGGTTTACCTGAAGGAGGAGGAGGATGTTGGTGTCCTGTCGGATGCAGCTGAAGAAGGAGAATCTGCTGCTGTGCTGCTTTTATACACCTCCACCTGTTTCCCTCCCATCTGTGGCATCTTTAACGCACCGTCACCGTCACAGCGCGTCCATCCGTTTTCACTTCCTGTTTCAGCAGATCGTAGATTACTGTGGGATCTCTGGTCTTTATGAGCCTGTATGTGACAGACTGTGGTGCATGAGCAGATTTAAAGCTCCTCCAGTGTAAAGGTCTGTGTCCATGTGTAGTGTGATTATAGATCAGCTCTAGCTTCTATATTAATACTGTGAAAGTATCAAAGAAATGATTGTTGTGGTCCATATAACCTAAAGGCGAATGTTGATCAATCAAACACTTTCCAGAAATTCACTGGTACCAACGTCTCAAATGTGAATATTTGCTGGTTCTCAACATTTTGGGATTGTTGACTGTTTCTCAGATAAAACAAGACATTTAAATATGTTTCTCTTCAGGGAATTGTGATGGGCATTTTATACTCTAACAATCAATCAGTCAGATGTATTGACAATGAAAATAATAATAATCTCCTCTGATTGAATAATACAACTGTTCTTGAGTGTTAATCACTTGATACATAGAAAATAAATGTGATTAATTAAACGAAACACAACTTGAACATTTTAAGAGAGTAAACTCAAGTAAATTAATGTTAAACTAATGAAACCCAAAAATTAGACATATATAAACCCAAACTAAATAAA
>NW_019458748.1:0-519 GCF_002814215.2 Seriola lalandi dorsalis | reverse complement strand
GTAAAGAACAGAAAGAAAATGCATTGAGAACACATTGAGAAAACATGAAAACTCAGTAAGAACAGAACAAGAACACAATGAATGCAGAAGGAGAACACTGTAAGAACAGTGAGTTGGAACAACACTGAGTTAGAACCCAGTTTGTATGAGATCAGTAGTGACCCCGCCCCTCCCTCTCCTGCAGGGTGTGGCCAGGTTCTACCAGGCCAAGAAACGTCATGTGATCACCTCGCAGACAGAACATAAATGTGTTCTGGACTCGTGTCGAATTCTGGAGGCGGAAGGATTCGATGTCACGTACCTGCCAGTTAAGCAGAATGGGTTGGTGGACCTAGAGGTACACACACACACACACACACAACATACACACACACACACACACACACACACACACACAACATACACACAGAGTGAACACATACTGCATGTACAAAGAACATGCAACAATCTGTGTTTGTGTGTGTGTGTGTGTGTGTGTGTGTGTGTGTGTGTGTGTGTGTGTGTGTGTGTGTGTGTTTT
>NW_019458747.1:0-558 GCF_002814215.2 Seriola lalandi dorsalis | reverse complement strand
AAAAAAAAAAGAAAAGTGTAGTTTCATGAATTTGTTGTTTCCTGGTTTTAAATGATTCTTAAGTAAAACAGAAATTGCCCCTGGAGATGATTTTATCGAGATTCACCTTCACAGTAAAAAATGTTTTAACACTACAGGTTTACAGTTTGGGTTCAAGTTGGTTCACTTTTATCAACCGAACATTCGTCTCGTGTGTGTGCGTGTGTGTGTGTGTGTGTGTGTGTGTGTGTGTGTGTGGCAGTATTATTGAAAAGAATCACAGTTTTAACACCTGACATAACATGCATAGTGAATTTAAGAGATTTGATCTACCATACATCTTAAATACTTTTAGTTTACTTAGAAAATAAGAGCACAATCGCTGCATTGTTACATCAGGGTAAATTGCGTATCATTCTCACATTTTTATTGCATATAAAAACGTTGCTGTGTCCGATACAAATTAAACATAAGACCAAAACTATAAAACCATCTTTCAAACAAACTTCCAGCTCTGAAATAGCTGTATTATCAAACACATGGTGCATTTTACTCATACCAAAAGACATCATGACAGTG
>NW_019458746.1:0-622 GCF_002814215.2 Seriola lalandi dorsalis | reverse complement strand
AAGTAGATGGTGCAGACCCAGAAGTCACTCTGATGGCAGCAGTAGTGACTAGGATTTGATTTGGAAGGCCACGTACATGGGCAGCCAGAGTAGGTGGATGAGTGACGTGCACTTTTGGGCTGATCAAAGAACAAGTAAGTGAGGGTTTCACTATGCATTGCAGCAGTTGAGATAACCATGGCCTGGACTAAGAGCTGGGTGGCATACTGAGTCAGGTAACACCAGATTTTTCTGATGACTTATAGACCAAAGTGACACGACCAGGAGACAAATGGGGTGTGTGTGTGTGTGTGTGTGTGTGTATGTGTGTGTGTGTGTGTGTTTTACCTTGCCATGACACTTTGAAGGCAGTGAGATAGCATTCAAACCAAGAAGCGCTTTGCCCCAGATGCCCATGTTGGAGAGTATGGATAGCAGGATGCAATGGTTCCCTGCATCACAGGCTGCTGATGGGTCCAGTGAGATAAGAACTGAGGAGTGAGCTGCAGCTCTAGTTACCCTCAGGGCTTCTGTCACAGACAACAAAGCCATTTCAGTGGAGTGGCCGCTCTTAAAGCTCAACTGATCTGGATAAAGGAGGTCTCCTCTCATTCTGTGAGAGGAATTCTGAGACCTGCCTGAA
>NW_019458745.1:0-537 GCF_002814215.2 Seriola lalandi dorsalis | reverse complement strand
ATGAAAGCTGCTTAAAAACATGATAATTCTCAAGTACCGCATTAGTATAATTAATATAATTACTTTTTCTTTTCAACCATGTACTTTGGAAAATTTCACATAAGCTTTAAAAGTCTTTAATTATATGAAGAAATATAAACCTTACAAGAAAGAGGAAGTATTAATGCCATTGATTTCCTGAGTTAAGCTGCAACCTCTGCCTCATTTTTAGCCCATATCTGTTTATTCATTACATTTTTGAAAATTAAGCATGCTGAATTACAGTGGGGCAAAAAAGTATTTAGTAGGCCACCAATTGTGCAAGTTCTCCCACTTAAAAAGATGCGAGAGGCCTGTAATTTTCATCATAGGTACACTTCAACTATGAGAGACAGAATGGGGGGAAAGAATCCAGGAAATCACATTGTAGGATTTTTAATGAATTAATTGGTAAATTCCACGGTAAAATAAGTATTTGGTCACCTACAAACAAGCAAGATTTCTGGCTCTCACAGACCTGTAACTTCTTCTTTAAGAGGCTCCTCTGTCCTCCACTCG
>NW_019458744.1:0-570 GCF_002814215.2 Seriola lalandi dorsalis | reverse complement strand
CCCGACGGGGAGTATCTATTATTTACAACTAATAATAATCAGACAATGAACTATTTCGTTTAAAATGTTTGTTTTATGCCCTTATTGACTTAAATGTTATTAATGAATTGTGGACACAAACATTCATAACTGTTGTAACACAGAAAATAACACTCCCCGTTGGGTAATCGAACCCTGGTCTTCCCATGACAGGCGGAGATACTGTCCAGTTGCCGTGTTTCCCTGAACACCGAAGTTTCCGTAGTGTAGTGGTTATCACGTTCGCCTCACACGCGAAAGGTCCCCGGTTCGAAACCGGGCGGAAACAATGTGTTACATCTATTGTGTTAATTCTAGTCTTTCTTGCCTACTACTTTAAATCAACAGGGTTCCGCGTATGTCCCTGAACGCATCAGTCATGTGTAGTTTCCGTAGTGTAGTGGTTATCACGTTCGCCTAACACGCGAAAGGTCCCCGGTTCGAGACCGGGCGGAAACAAAATCTTTTGTCTGTTGTGCTAATTCTAGTCTTTCTTGCCTACTACTTTAAATCAACAGGGTTCCGCGTATGTCCCTGAACGCATCAGTCATG
>NW_019458743.1:0-511 GCF_002814215.2 Seriola lalandi dorsalis | reverse complement strand
TTTAAGTTTTGCACTTGACTCTGACATCAAACTCCCTGAATGAGACGAAGCAACCCAAACATGATATGTCGTCATAGTGACGCAGCCCAGTTTCTACACTGTGGTGACTGAACAAGACCACATGTATGATGGACCTGACTTATGAGCCCCACCTCACAAAGGTGATTCAGAAGTCATTATTTTTGATAGAATGGTAATTCACTTCATTTCATTTTACATTTTACATTTTACTTTACAGTTTTCAGATTTCTAATATTCTGTCTCTGCTGACTGGGCAGCTGGGAAAAGAAATGGCATCCAGAAATAGTACTGCAACAACAGAGTACGTTTTTTACCAGTTATTTTCCGGTTTTATCACAGAGTTCAGATTTAATCAGTCTATGCAAATGCAGTTCAGACCATTAACCTCTTTGCCTCCTTCTTGCAGGTACTGAACTTGTACTGCTACATTAGTTTTTTACATGGTTGCTGTGAAAGCCAAAACAAAACAACATCAGAGAGAAATAGGAAG
>NW_019458742.1:0-552 GCF_002814215.2 Seriola lalandi dorsalis | reverse complement strand
AAAACCTGCTGAACGTCTGGTTCATGAGCGATCAGAGAAACAGTCAGAACAAAGGTTAGCATCAGTCTCAGCTGCAGCTCTTCCCTGAGTCTCTGTCCTCCGTACAGCGTCATCAGACTCTGACTTTAAATCAAATATGTAGAATAAAGTGATTTTGAGGAAATATCACAATTTTAAGCTTAAATTTGGTTTTTATTTTCTGAGGGAAAACGAATGTCACACATGGTTAGTTCACGGACCATCGGAAAGCTGAAAACACAACGATTCTTTCTGTTTTTGATCGTCTGATGATAAATGGTGTATTTTCATGTATTTTGTTTTCTTTTTAAAGGAAACGTCTTTTTCGCGTCTGTCCGTGTGATTTGGTTTTCAGGTGGTTAAATGTGAAACAGTTTTATTCAGTGTGTCTACTGGTTGTAATTACCTCGTCTGTTTATTGTGGAGACGAAGAGATCTCTGTGGATAATTCAGCTGCTGGTAAAAAAAACCTCCTGAAGCACTCAAACTGAAGGAATCTGAACCAGTGGTGGTGAAGACAACAACTCCCATGAT
>NW_019458741.1:0-573 GCF_002814215.2 Seriola lalandi dorsalis | reverse complement strand
GTGTGAGGAGGACTGTGGGAGGAAAATGAGCAGTGAGGAGGTTGAGGATGAGGATCATGATGTATTCACACCCTTTACTTCAGTAAAAGTACCAATAAAGCAAAGTAAAAATAACAGTCCTGCATAAAAAATCCTGCTGAAGTCAAAGTACATTAATCTTAGAATCAAAATGTAGTTAAAGTATTACAGAAAAAATCTGATATATGATTATATATGACATCATTAGATTTATAATAATTAATACTGAAGCATCAGTGTGTCAGCAGCATGTTACTGTTGTAGTTGCTGCAGGTGGAGCCGTTCTGATCTACTTTCTATACAGTTTTATAAACAGGGACACAGATAAATGTGAGGGGTCGTCAGGTGATTAATGACAGAGGAAAGAAGAAAAATCTCTTTCAGTTTGTGGACTTTTTCTTTCATTATTTATCGAAACTAGAATCACCTCCTGGTGATTGTCTGCCTCCTTCCCTCAGACTAGTTTCAGATTACATCCCTGTTCATCCAGAGTCATAAAATATGAAGCGTTTGTGTGAAATGTTGCTGTGTGAAGTTTTGAGTAATGGCTAAAAA
>NW_019458740.1:0-638 GCF_002814215.2 Seriola lalandi dorsalis | reverse complement strand
TAAATGAGAAAATACTGTAGTTTTTTCCACTAAATAAAACACTAGTTCTCACAGTGACAGTTGTGACATCTGGGCTATACTAGCAATGAGCTGCTTTGTGCTAACAGGAAATAAAACAAACATCAATTAAACTGCAACTCTGAAAAACAACAACCACATAAATCTAAAAAGAAGAAAAAAAATCATAAAGATTTAAAGAAAATAATACTGATATAATATCTGTAAAGATTCTCAGTCGTCCAGGTCACGGTCATGTACGAGAAGTTATCTAAGTTCTCCTCTTCAGCTCTGAGTCAAGTCGACTTTATTTCTAGAGCCGAGCCTGAGCCGACCACAGTGCTGTACAGAGGACAATTCAAATAAACGAAAGCAGGTAAAATCAATGTATAGAATGAGTAAAACAGGAGGGATGAGCTTTCAGATGTGAGAGATCCAGGATTTGAGTGTCAGTGAATAAGATCTGGGATTGTGAGTCAGTTCAGTTGCTCAGTTCCGGAAATGAAGAAGTCTCTTGGATGATAGAGAAGAATCTACGTCCAAGTCCAGACGCCCTCGATTCAACTTTCCCAGGACGTCACAGACTTGAGCTTCCGAGCTGCTTCATTAGTTTTTCACCATAAATTGAACCAAAGTCAAAG
>NW_019458739.1:0-540 GCF_002814215.2 Seriola lalandi dorsalis | reverse complement strand
CCTTTGACCTTTTGGATATAAAATGTCATCACTTCATTTTATCCTTATAGACATTTGAGTTAAATTGTGTCATTATTTGCGTATAGATTTGTGAGTTACAGACAAAAACTTGTTTTGCGAGGTCACAGTGACCTTGACCTTTGACCACCAAATTCTAATCAGTTCATCCTTGAGTCCTAGTGAATGTTTGTGCCAAATCTGAAGAAGTTCCCTCAAGGTGTTACTGAGATATCACGTACATGAGAATGAGATGGACAACCTGACAACATGATGCCTGACTGGAGACATAATAAAGAGTCTCTCAGCCAGTGAGTTGGAAGGCAGCTGGATGTGTTTCAGTGACAGTACTTGAACATGACAGTATAAGTATAAAAGAGATGATAAACATCCCCTATAGTTACCTGAAAAAGTAGAATGCTATAAGCATCGCAGTTCCCAGAACAGCTCCCACTATGACTCCAGTCAGAGCTGACACTCCCAGCCCACCTGTTTAGAACAGTTACTGGTTAAAACATGGAGTCATCCCACTTAACGTCACAC
>NW_019458738.1:0-482 GCF_002814215.2 Seriola lalandi dorsalis | reverse complement strand
CACCTCCACCTGCACCCACACCTCCACCTGCACCTCCACACGCATCTCCCCCTCACCCGCACCTCCACCTGCACCCACACCTCCACACGCATCTCCACCTGCACCCGCACCTCCACCTCCACCCGCACCTCCACCCGCACCTCCCCCCACACCTCCACCTGCACCTCCACCTTCACCAAGACTTTCAACTGCAAATCTGTTTCTTCTCTGTAACTTTGAGGCTTTAAAAAGTATTTAAGCCTCTTGATTCAGTCTTTACAGCTGCTGTTTGTCCAGTTTCAATTAATACAACCAAGGCTACGGCTGTTTACATCCTAAAAAAAGTTCCTGCCTCCTTCCTCTGTTCGATTTTACCTCTGTAACATTTCTGTGGTTGGAACAGAGAAAAACCTCAGGACTGAAGAAAAAGTGAATTTGCATGAAAATGTTTCCTCGAACATCCAGAATCTAAAACCTCTCTTCCTCCCCCCTCTTCCTCCCCC
>NW_019458737.1:0-561 GCF_002814215.2 Seriola lalandi dorsalis | reverse complement strand
TTTTTTTTTTTTTCTAACCTTTAGTTTCATTTTAGTTATGTTTCATTTGAAACGTTATACTCTATGTTTTTCTTCCCTTTTACACGCCAATGTTCCAGAGAGAGGGAGATTGAGAAGTTTCGTGTGGCAGTGAGCGTACCATCAGGAGCTCGGATGTCCTTCTCTCTGACCTACGAAGAGCTGTTACCGCGGAGACTCGGCCGCTACGAGCTCAGTTTGGGTCTGAGGCCTGGCCAGGCCGTGCAGAACATGACATTGGACGTAGGTATAACAGAGCGGACGGGCCTCAGTTTCATCAAAGTCCTTCCTCTCAAGACAACGCGACTGCTCTCTAACACTGCAAAAGGTAAAATCTAACAATACAAGACGGTTTATTAGAATAAAGAGCTTTCAAAATAGAAAATCAACCTTGAATTCTGTTACAATATTGTGAAGTGTAGCTGTACAACCAGGTACCCACCATTCAGAGCTTTAAGAGTAGAAGCTCTCAGGAAGACTCAGGAATCACTTCCTGACTGAATAAATGGCAATGTGATGAGTTTTACATGAGATACGGCTGTC
>NW_019458736.1:0-590 GCF_002814215.2 Seriola lalandi dorsalis | reverse complement strand
GCTGATTTTACATGTAACATTGCAACAACTATGAATTTATTCATTTATATCATGCTGATCCCTTTCTCTTTATGCTGATTCTAAAACCAAGAGACTCATCTGAAAAGAACAAAATCCATCTAATGCCTGATCAGCGGGAAACTAAAATACACAATAACAAATTAAACAATACTTTTTATCATTTCCCACAGCCCAAAGTGATGCCTTCAGGTGTCGCGATAAAATCAAAAGAAATTCGAATTCAAAAAGTATCAAATCCAAATAATTGATTCATCAATAATAAAAAATTATATTAAATTTACAATTTAATGCATTCAAAGAGTGCTGATTTTCACAGTGTTTCTCTTAATTAATCCACTAGTTGTTTGTTAAATATAACAAATTCCCAGTGCACAATGAGATGACTTTATCTGTCTCGTGTGCAGGGTCAAAGGTCATGATGTACCTCAAAGTATTGTCCTGTACTGAAGGGGAAAGAGCCCAGCTTTTTTTCTTCAGGGCCCCAGCACTCCGACAGGAAGGAGTTTCTGACGAAGGCTCGATGCTTTAGACGAGGGTTGAGATGAAGAGCAATGTCGCTGCTGCCCGCC
>NW_019458735.1:0-511 GCF_002814215.2 Seriola lalandi dorsalis | reverse complement strand
AGCGACATACACAAACATATAAATATGACTATGAGTAAGAAATGATAAATTAAATGTCTAACCAATAAGTAATATCTCAATGAGTAATCACTCCTGTATTGAGAAAAGAAATAGCTGATACACAACACAATAATTATTTCTATCATTGTATTTAGTCCACATCTAAAGTATTTAGCTTAGCATTCAGCAAGCATTTTAAAAATCCCTTTAAATGTACCTGTAATGATGATTATAACTAAATTACAATACAATCATCATCAATCAAATTACAATCATAGACACATACAGCGTATCATAAGCGTAACAGTGAAAATTAATTCCGTGACTGCAAATAATTTGGTCAAGACGTGAAATATAAAGAGTGAAAAACAGAGGGCCAGAACAGAGCACTGGGCTATTCCATATTTCACATCAGAATATGTCTATATAGTATTGTTATAGGAGATACACTGTGTTCTGTCAGATAAGTTTGAAAAGAAAATAAGGTTTGACACTGTCTGATTGTTACCTA
>NW_019458734.1:0-522 GCF_002814215.2 Seriola lalandi dorsalis | reverse complement strand
AAAATGCCAACAACGCGTTCCCTGCAAAACGCACAACCTCGCATCTCCTCGTTTTCCTTTGGATAATCGTTAGGATTTTAATTTGCCTGCAGATTTGCGAAGAAAAATAAAAAAAACATTAAGAGAAAAGTTTAAAATTTATAGTTCTTTGTGGTGAATGGAAAAAAATGCACTACGTTTGTCTATTTGCAGAGGTTTAACAAGATATTAGTAACACTGTATATTGTTCATATGGGTTTCTTTTTTATTTATTTTGTATACAGATCTTTATCTCTGTTTTGCTGGAAATCATTTTTTTTATTTATAGGAGGGTGTCTCTTTTTTTTTTCCTTTTTATAGATTTTTATTTATGGAGAGTAATTAAAAAAAAAACAAAAACAAACAAAAAAAAGCGTGCTTATCTAAAAGTGTATGACTGAGCGAGGAGGGCTTTGTCTGCTTCTGTTCATCTTCCAGAAGTGATGTGAAGAAACGTCACATGTAGAAACATTAGAGGGGAAATAAGAGTTTAAAATAATTGTT
>NW_019458733.1:0-581 GCF_002814215.2 Seriola lalandi dorsalis | reverse complement strand
CAGTGATGATCTGTATTGGACATCACTGCCAACCCAACCTGCCTCTCCATGACTTCCCAGGTGAGACTTCCAGGCTATAAAAACACTTTGGTTCATATGAGGACATTTTGTGCATGTGAAGAAATTCGTAATAATGTAATTCAAGAATCAGCCTGTGGCAAAATATGAAGGAGCATATTCAGGATATACAGTGTCTTGTCATGTCTGTGGTGTTTGTATAATAATTAAAGTATGTGGGATCAGGTTTGGCTCTGTGTAAAGTAAATAATGAATAAGCCATTAATTTTACACAGTAATATATTCATTCATTCATTCATTCATTCATTCATTCATTCATTCACTCGTCTCACGGCCTGTCAGACATGTCCTCTCCAGGAATCACTTAAGTGCTTCACATCTTAGACGATTATTGTTGTTGAAGGTTTGACTTAGATAAAGATAAAAAACAATCAGTAATCAATCATCAAACAATCAATAATCAGGCCACTAATGGTTAATGCTGTAATGCACACTTGAGTACTGCACAAAATGTCATTTATGTTAAGACAAAGCTATAATTTGTCACTGATGTTAATGCAAAG
>NW_019458732.1:0-522 GCF_002814215.2 Seriola lalandi dorsalis | reverse complement strand
AAGCTGCTGCTGAATCTGAAGCTGCTGAATCTAAAGCTGAATCTGAATATGAAGTTAAATCTGAAGCTGCTGCTGAATCTGAAGCTGCTGAATCTAAAGCTGAAGCTGCTGAATCCGAAGCCGAATCTGAACCTGAACCTATATATGAATCTGAAGCTACTGAATCTGAAACTGCTGAATCTAAATCTGCTTAATCTGAATCTGAAGCTGCTGCTGAATCTGAACCTGAATCTGAAGCTGCTGCTGAATCTGAACCTGAATCTGAAGCTGCTGCTGAATCTAAAGCTGAACAGTTTCCTTCTATTTATTTCCTCCTCCTTCTCTCCACATCTCTTCCTTCTATTCTTGCCTCTTCCGCTCCTCTCCTTCATGTATTTCTGTCTTGTCTTTTCCTCTTCCTTGTTCTTGGTGCTTTTATTATTTAGCACCTGTCCACCGTAGAACAGAAAACCTTGTCATGCAACCCGTCTGACGTTGAAACACACATGCGCGCGCACACACGCACGCACACACACACACACA
>NW_019458731.1:0-521 GCF_002814215.2 Seriola lalandi dorsalis | reverse complement strand
GTGAAAAGCAGCAAATGCTCATATTTGAGAAGCTGGAATTGACCTAAGCAATTAACCGTCATCACAAATTAAAATGCAGCAGATTAATTTTCTCTCGATCAGCTGATTCATTGTGTAAATGTAACTTAAACACACACTTTGACGTGTGAGGAGGAAAAACTCAGGTGGAAATAATAAAAGGACTCATGTCTGAATTGTGTTTTGTTGCTTCAGTGTCAGAGTCCTGGCCTGTTCATGGTGTCTTCACACTTGTGAATTGATTGGGACACTTGAATAGAACAGAGGCATTGTTATACTTTTAGTGACATCTGTACTTTAACCTACATGCTAAACAATACTAGCTAAAATATAAAGTAGTACCAGCACAGTATTTTGTAGCAGTGCATTAACTTCATGTAAAACCACCAAGACTAGCTAAAACTTTCAATTAAACACTGGTTACACATCAGTGTATTAATTATTTATAGCACTATGGAAAAGGCCAGTTTAAATGATAACTGCTTTTACTTTTGATGACGTTT
>NW_019458730.1:0-523 GCF_002814215.2 Seriola lalandi dorsalis | reverse complement strand
TCACACAGTCATCAGGACTTGTTGCTTGTTAACAAGTATGGATGATGACGTAGTCCTTTAATATACACCCCTCACCCTTTGGGAAAGCACATTACGTCAGCATAACCTCCTCCTGACCCCACCCCCTTCCTGACCCCCCTTACTCCCCCATGACCTTGTGACCTATAAACCCTGAGGGGGAAACCTGTCAAATTTGATGTTTAGTGGTGTATATACTCTCTCTTATGGGCCGTGGGAAAGAGTGGAACGTTGACCTCATCCCCAAATTTTTTCTTACCAATGGTGAGCAGTGTTATTCATCTGAAGTGGGACTTGTGCAATGCATTCTGTTTGCATTGCTTTAGTGTAAATGAGTGTCCGTGAGAGCTGTCTGTTTGCTTTAGGTGAGTTGGTGAAGATCTTGGTGCACACTGATGTTACTCGCTATCTGGACTTCAGAGTTGTTGATGGCAGCTTTGTTTACAAAGCGGGGAAAGTGCACAAAGTCCCCGCCACAGAGGAAGATGCCCAAGCTTCAGGTGAT
>NW_019458728.1:0-588 GCF_002814215.2 Seriola lalandi dorsalis | reverse complement strand
TCTGAGTGGAGACAGCTGCCTAGCCAGCATCTACTGTCTAAATGTGAGGAGTTTATGGAAGCTCAGTAAATTGCAGCATCTACCAATCTGTAAATTGCAGCTGCAGAAAATAACCTAGGTTACATTATCCCGTCTAAACTGCATGTTCATCGGCCACACCTACCACTCTCATTCTCAGCCCTTGATGTTGCATATTAACATGTTGTTCTCATCTGCTGTTTGCGCGCGTGTGTGTGTGTGTGTGTGTGTGTGTGTGTGTGATTGTGTGCATGGTGTTTTTGTTTTTTTTAATAAATCCTAATCATGTTTGGGGGCAGGGAGGGCAGGAGAGGCTGTCTGTATATGTCTATATATATATAGTTATATTATAAATGATGAAGTTATGTATCATATCATATTGACAAAAATATGACATAATATTCAAATACATAGGCTACTAATAAAATAAGTCTAGACTTCATTATACAGACTGGTTTATTAAATTTAATTTGATGATACCTGCACGAACCCTGGTTTATGGTGGGGATAGGGGGAAGGTTCTGCCCACACCCCCCACAGAGCTTCGGACCGGCCCTGTCTATGGGACAT
>NW_019458727.1:0-511 GCF_002814215.2 Seriola lalandi dorsalis | reverse complement strand
CTTAGAATGGCATTTTGAATAAATGACTTTTGTATGATCTTAATTCAGTGGTATGGGTGGACTTGAATGGGATAACTAGGAATTAGTCTTTTTAAAAGAGGATATACAGCTACAGAAATTAAATTTGAAAACATGGGAAAGGGATATTAAAAAAAGGTCCTGACACACTGTAGCTTTCATATTTGTGTCAAATTATGCAATAGGGTTTGTTTGTTTGTTTGTTTGTTTCATAGCACAAAGTCTTCACAGTGGATACCTAACCAGGAGCAGAAGCCCATCTTGTCAAGAACTGGGTCCAACTCTGCTCTCTGATACCTAATATCTAAACTCTCAGCAGCTGCAGCAAACAGGAGTGAGACACTGATAACAGAAAGCTTTGGCTCCTTCACTTGCAAGTAAGAAAGTCCAGAAAAAAATCTAAATAGGCAGTTCTTATTAAAAAAACAAAAAACAAACAAACAAAAAATAAACTAAGGCTCTGCATTAAAGGGAAGATAAAGATTCGTCTTGA
>NW_019458726.1:0-456 GCF_002814215.2 Seriola lalandi dorsalis | reverse complement strand
TTTTTTTTTTTTTTTTCAGATTTCAAGACTATGATTGAGTGATGTAAAACTAAAACAAATCAAGCAATGTAAATTGAAAAATCCATGTCTAAATTATTGCAGCAATTTCTTTGATTTGGAGAGAAAGCCAGATCTATATTATATTTTATATTTTGGTATTTATGCAGGCTTTAAATGACAGTTGTGCAATTTAGAATGAGATATCTTGTTTGAAGTGTGTGATAGTGTAAAAATAATAATAATAATAAGTAGATGCTCTTTCTATTCATCTATTTGTGGGATGAAGGATTTGTGCTTTTTAGTAAAAAATGTCACACGGTGAGCTCAAGTTTGGGTTTGTCCTGTCTCCATGTCTTGTCATTTCCTGTTTTATTTTGAAAGGTTAACTCTCCTCTCGTTTCAGGTCACTTGCCCTTCCTCATGTGTCACCTGTCTGAGTGTCTTCCCTGATTCCTG
>NW_019458725.1:0-568 GCF_002814215.2 Seriola lalandi dorsalis | reverse complement strand
AAAAAAAAAAAAAAAAAAAAAAAAACTCTACTGCATTGAAATGCCTGAGTCATTTTCACCTCTCTTTGATGGCTACATTCTCCATGATGGCCCTCATATGAGGGTTGTCATTAACTTTACTTTCCATCTCAACTACCACTGATAGCAGACGTGACCTTATGTGATGCTTATGATAATTGTATAGGCTGCAGTGTGTGTGTGTGTCTGTGTGAGAGTGTGTGCGTGTGTCTGCTAGGTCCAGTCAGGGAGATGGCGGCCCACTTTCAGTAACTGATGAGAGTGGGAAAATAGAACGCTTGATTACCCCTGACACTGCTTGAACAGCGCTCCTGCCAATGAAGGTTATTGGGCCTCTATACACGAGTGGTCAAATATAGAAGGACACAATTATGATCTAGTTTCTAAGTCTTTGTCTTACCTCTGAAGCAATGAGGCTTTTGATTAATTATATATAGATATAATATATATGGTTGGGTGTTCGTGCTCGACCTCCATCACTGCTCCCATCAGCCTCATCAAAACACCTTACATCATCATTAGCATCAGGGTCATCAGCACCTTTAATTAT
>NW_019458724.1:0-524 GCF_002814215.2 Seriola lalandi dorsalis | reverse complement strand
TCATGATTATTATTCACCATAATTCACCATATTAATTTAAGTGTGAACTGGTTTTCATGCTGTTGCAAAGCAAACTTCAATTCTAGGCTGCTGTCTGTTTCCATACAGGACAGGATGATGGTGGTAAAGCGGGCACACTCCATCATGACTCTCTCTCTCTCTCTCTCTCTCTCTCTCTCTCTCTCTCCCGCTCTGGTGGTGTTGGATCGAGTGCGGCCAGTCGGTAATGGGATCCAGCTTGCGGTGAGAAAATCATCCGGGATGATGCAGACGCTGCTTCAACCTTCACTCCAGCTCCGAGTTTAATCAGACTGCATCTGTGGGGAAAATGTGGCTCTGATCATCTACGATAGTCCAGATGATGAATGTCCAGCATCAGGACGGACTCGGCCCAGATATGTCGGTTGACTATACTGTTAAAAGATGAGGGTTTCATTGTTATTATAGAGGCACATACGGAAACACATCTTAACCAAAGTTAACACAAACTATAAATCTTAATGTGTGTTTCTCACTCTGTAGTG
>NW_019458723.1:0-598 GCF_002814215.2 Seriola lalandi dorsalis | reverse complement strand
TACCCTTATCAAAAAAAACAATTCCAACTCCTGCATTTTGCATATTGAACTTGGCCAAATTGCGATTTCGATTGTATTTCTATTAATTGTGCAGCCCTCGTTTTCACACACATAAAAACTGGGTCTTAAGCTCATCTACTTCCTGATTGAAAAATCTGGATCAGGCCTTATGCCCCGCCCACCACCTCCTTGCTCCAGATGGACAGGTGAAAGAGCAGAGAGTATCCAGGCGGCTAGAGGAGGAAACTAAGCCACATGTTTGAGCCTCTGTCAGACCCAGACTCAGAGGAGGAGTCTGTTGAGACCAGAACCAGAGACTAACAGACAGATCAGTTAGCATAGTTAGCATCTTTTATTTGTTTTCGTTGTTTGTTAGCTTGTAACTGGCAGTGGCTGACACACACAGTGTTAGCGGTTGTGCTAATGCTAAATCTCGCTCTCTGTAGTGACAAGGTCTCAGGTTTTTTTTGCCCCGCCCCCCTTCCCTGCAACTTGACGGGATTGGTTCCTTAGGTTAAATGACATAATGACCGAACTTTACCTGGAGCTACAGTAATAATAGACTTTATCAGTTAGTGGGTATCCTACAAAGCCCCAC
>NW_019458722.1:0-640 GCF_002814215.2 Seriola lalandi dorsalis | reverse complement strand
AAAAAATTGAAGGTTCCCAGGAGCACAGTGGCCTCCATCATTCTTAAATGGAAAAAGTTTGGATCAACCAGGACCCTTCCTAGAGATGGCCGCCTGGTGCATACAGACTGTAAATTTAAAGAAATCAATGAATTTAAAATGGCCTAATAACTGGTTTCAGTAATGTATCTCTGCCTCCAGTATACTGTATATCACATTAAACTTCTGTGACAGGAAGTCAGACACAGAGTTTACTCAACAGGAAAACGTATTACTGTCGACCAAACTGCAAGGTATGATTTAGCACACATTTCTTCTGTTATTCAAATGAACTTGCATTCCTGTGGTGCGCCATGTGTTTACACCAAACGGGACACACACACACACACACACACACACACACACACACACACACGGGCGCACATCCCTCCATGAGCTCCCCTGCTGTGTGAGTCTGGTCTTTTTGGGCCCATCAAGGAGTCTGAACGGTGTAATTAACAGAGTCCCCTGGGTCCCTGTCTCACCACCTAAACAGCCCTCCCTAATGAACCACAGCTACAGTGAAGTACAGGTCGCACAAATTGAAGGCTTGCCTGACCGTTTAACCCTGCCAAACACATCCACCACCCCCTGTGAACACACACACACACACACACACACA
>NW_019458721.1:0-610 GCF_002814215.2 Seriola lalandi dorsalis | reverse complement strand
TATAGTCTTTGTGCTCCCCTTTGTCTCATTGATCTCTGGGTTTTCCTCGATCTGTTCATGTTGCCTGTTCATGTCTGGTTTGCCCTCGGTCTGTTCATGTCCCCTGTGGTTCCTTGTGTTTTGGCCTGTCGTTTAAGTTCTTGTGTTTCCCTGTGCTTCACCAGTGCTGTGTAAGCTCTTTTGTTTAATAAACATTTTGCACCGTCTCCCCTGTGTTGGCTGCATTTTGGGTCCAGCCTTACCCGCATAGTGACAGATCGTGACATGGTGAATCGACAAGTTACCTCTCCCCGTCACACAAAAAAGAAAAAAGTGTGGGTCGCCAACATTTTTGACATTTTCAAGTGGGCCTCGAGTTGGAAAGGGTTGGGAACCCCTGGTTTAGATAAAACATTACTCAGCTTTAAATAAAGTCCTGCTCAGCTGCAGTATCATGTCTATCAAGATCATACACCTGATTCCACTTTTGTTTCTTTATTACAAAATAAGGGCATGCATTTATTCAACCCCCACCACTTGAACATTTGAAGAACTAGCTTCACTGAAAGAGTCCAGCAGTTGCTCATTTCTTGTATCCAATTTGAAGTTGTCACTGCGGCAGTGTTCAGTA
>NW_019458720.1:0-634 GCF_002814215.2 Seriola lalandi dorsalis | reverse complement strand
CAGAGGAAGAGGACGACGAAGATCTCGAAGACTCTGACGCCTTCGGTACCTGATCACAACACGTTAATATGACGAACTGAGTTTTAGTCCACAATAATGATTATATTATTTATCAGAGAAATGAAAGTTAGACTCAGAAGGGAACATGTTTCAGTGGAGATGATGATGGTGAGGGTGATGATGATGATGATGGTGGTTTCTGTTTGTTTAGATGAGACTTGAACTAATGTTGATCCTCTGTTTGTGTCTCCTCTGCAGACAACACCAGGAAAGGGGTTTGTATCTTCTCTTCATGTCACGTTTTATTGTGACATAAAAACAGAGGAATTGTTTTTTGCTTAATTATATTTAAAAAATCCGACAAAGTGAGAAGGAAAAAGAAAAGTGGGGAGAAGGAGAATCTGACAGTTTTAATGATGTAGAGTGAGAAGATTAACACAGCTGATACTGACGCCCTCATCAGGTGATCCTGAGACATCGAGGGCGAGACCTTAGAATAATAAAGACAGAAACCAGGAGACAGTGCAGAGGAAAAACTTACGAATAAAATACATACGTAAACGTATAAATACAGACATGTAAGAAGAGACGGATTGGAACAATCATATTCACAAATAAAATAGTTATAGTAAGA
>NW_019458719.1:0-605 GCF_002814215.2 Seriola lalandi dorsalis | reverse complement strand
CTACAGTTAAATGTATTTACTATACCACATCAAAGCAGTTCTTGTAGTCTTATCAGTGCTGCAGATGAAACAGTAAGGTAAAAGGTGGATTCACTGAAATGAAATGGGCTCATCTTCTTGGGAGCATAAGAGTAATCAACATATTTCATAGACATACGAATGTACTGTATCTTGGTAAAATGGCAGTTCTGGCCTGATAGAGGAAAAGTCACAATGTGAGTAAACACAACTTCCCTCTCTCGGTCCTGAAGGTTAAGAAGGGTCTCAAACCTTAACTTCACACCACACAACAAATCTTGTTCTTCATCGTCCAGATCTGCAATCAACTACTATTACTACGTAGGTTTCAGTGTAAAAGGACACACATAGTATCAAGCTGTGGTGTTGACATGATGGACATAGCAAGCGGTGACAGGACAACAGCAGCTGCATGTTCACAGCGTGACACTCACCGTGAGAACAGAGAGGAGCTCAGGGATGGACAGCTCAGCCTTCAGCCGCTCTTTAAACATTCGGATGGTCTGATGCTTCAGGTAGTAATAGGAGGAAATGCGACCGTAGGTCAGCGGCTCAATGGTCCGATCATCCTGGAGAATGAATGGAAA
>NW_019458718.1:0-637 GCF_002814215.2 Seriola lalandi dorsalis | reverse complement strand
TACATACAAACTGGAGAAGGATATTTCTAGGAGTAGAGATTAGTATCTAAGGTAACTTAAAGTTCATACTTTTTAACATCAGTTTACCAGAAAGTTTTACTCTAATTTTAACAATAACCATTTTATTGTTGTTGTTTTTTTATGCATATTTTTTTAGTCTTACCTTTTTAAAAAGCCATTGCAATTAAATAAAAGTGTTTTTTAAATGAAGCTCATTGTTACTTTTTTATCCACAAACATGTTGCTGATGCAGTATGTAAATTTCATATTAAGTTCATTACAGTACATTCAGATAGGCCCCTCTTTAAATTATGTTCATATACTACTAAACAGTTTCCTAATTATGTAGTGATGCTAATGTAACAATAATTTCTAAGAGAGAGGCAGAGGGTTGGTTCACTTATGCTATTAACACTGGATAATAATGTATGTAGGAATACCCCTTTTCTTTATACATGAGGACCCCAACAAATCCCCCTTTTACAACTTAAATCTGTAAACTGTAAAACTGTCCTGACATTGCTGTGGAGCTTTTGTACCAACTATGACCTTGAGGTGGTGACATCATCCTCCCCTGATTTTCTCATAAAGAGGTTTGAATTAAATTTTCCAAACAACTACTGTTGTTGCTGCTGCT
>NW_019458717.1:0-562 GCF_002814215.2 Seriola lalandi dorsalis | reverse complement strand
TCACTCACTCACTCACTCACTCACTCATTCACTCATTCACAAACTTGAGAGGAGAGCTGTGGCTGCTGTTTTCTGGTCAGTGTTTATTCATTCATTCACTCACTCACTCATTCATTCACTCGTTCATTCATTCACTCACTCATTCACAAACTTGAGAGGAGAGCTGTGGCTGCTGTTCTCTGGTCAGTGTTCATTCATTCACTCACTCACTCATTCATTCACTCGTTCATTCACTCATTCACTCATTCACAAACTTGAGAGGAGAGCTGTGGCTGCTGTTCTCTGGTCAGTGTTCATTCACTCATTCACTCATTCATTCACTCGTTCATTCATTCACTCACTCATTCACTCATTCATTCACTCGTTCACTCACTCACTCACTCACTCACTCATTCACTCATTCACAAACTTGAGAGGAGAGCTGTGGCTGCTGTTTTCTGGTCAGTGTTTATTCATTCATTCACTCACTCACTCATTCATTCACTCGTTCATTCATTCACTCACTCATTCACAAACTTGAGAGGAGAGCTGTGGCTGCTGTTCTCTGGTCAGTGTTCATTCA
>NW_019458716.1:0-629 GCF_002814215.2 Seriola lalandi dorsalis | reverse complement strand
TCTCTCTCTCTCTCTCTCCGTCATCAACATATTGACAGTTTATTTTGGAGGAAGTCTCTGGACGACTGAAACTGCTGCTAACCACAGGAAGCTAACCCTTAGTTAAGCTAAGGCTACGAACTAAAGGTTAAAAACAGACTTTGACAAACTTTTACTAAAATACTTTTCATCAGGTCAAACTAATAATAATATTCCTCCATCAGCCTCAGCTGCACATGTGTTTAATACTAATTAGCAGATATTAGCAATCTAACATGTTCGAGGAGCTTGCTGCAAGAAGCATCCAGCATGCTAGCATATAGCTCAAAGCCTCACAGCGCTGCTAGCATATATGTGTATATATATATATATATATGTATATATGTATATATATATACACACACATATACATACATACATATATATACATACACTGTTGCCCATAAAGTTGGAATAATTTTGTTTTCAGACACAATCCTCTGTTTATTCCTATTTAAATGCATCAGTAATCACTTTTGACCAGGTGCAATGATTACATTATGTGTCCCAGTTACCCAGGTGAAATGAAATAAATCACATTGTCACAATCATTTCATGGAAAGACACAAAAAAATATTTTATTCCAACTTTATGTGTGTGTGTATATATGT
>NW_019458715.1:0-446 GCF_002814215.2 Seriola lalandi dorsalis | reverse complement strand
GAAGTGTTTTCTGAAGTTGTTTGTGTTTTGTCGATTTGCACAACTTTTCTTCGGTTGCAGTGCTTTGAGCTCTCTGGGCCACCGTACATTAGTACACAGCATATGTTACAAAAGTGTGATGCAGCTGTAGAGTCTCGGGCATATTAAAATCAACTGCAAGATGTTTATTCTACAGAGAGCTGAAGACAACACTACAAGCATGACTAGTCTTGTTTGTTTATGGTGAGTACACAACACTATCTCTCAACTTGACACTTATATAATGTGCTACTTTATATAAACTGTAGCACCATTACAATGACAGTGGACTCTTCTCTCATTTGTCTTCCACAGTCATTACCAACATTAAGTATTAGAAACTCATTTATGCTCTCACACACTCCCCCTCACACACACCCACACACACACCCACCCACACACACACACACACACACACACACCCCCAC
>NW_019458714.1:0-580 GCF_002814215.2 Seriola lalandi dorsalis | reverse complement strand
TGTCCTCAACCCACCCTGCCATCCCCTGCATTGGCACCCGGGGGGCTTTAAATACTTTATTGGCCTGTAACATTACCTTAATGTCTCCGAGCATCTCATTCAAATAGAGGCTAATGAAGAGTGAAGGCAGGCCGTGTACTGCGGCCCGCACCAACACAAAACACATGTGGCTGCAGCGGCTGCTGCAGGTGTGTTTGTGTGTATGTATATGCGTGCGTCACTCTTGATCATACTTGTGCATGAGAGCAGGCATTAGTTCAATAATGAGCACATAGTCTTACATATACATGTGTGTGTGTGTGTGTGTGTGTGTGTGTGTGTGTGTGTGTGTGTGTGATTGTGTGTCCAGGAAGAGATCCCTGGTGATGTTAATGGCTCCTGACAAACTGGGGAGAGGGACTAACAGGGAAATTGAGATCATATCGGCAGACATGTAGACATGCTAGCGACTCACAATGCACAATACACACACATAGCGACACGTACACCCACACCCACACCCACACCCACACACACACATTGCTGTTTCTTTTTTTCTTTCTCCTTCCCCTTCTCTTCCTCTGTTACTGCTGAAGGACGT
>NW_019458712.1:0-512 GCF_002814215.2 Seriola lalandi dorsalis | reverse complement strand
GTGGTACAGTGGTTAGTGTTGTGGCTTCATACTCATAATGTTGACGGTTTAAATCCCATACGAGGGGTGTTTTCTTTTAATGCCTTACTATACTGTTTTGTTTTTATGACTTTTTATACCTTACTAAACTATGTCGTGTTTATGCCTTACTATACTGTTTCGTTTTTATGACTTTTTATGCCTTACTAAATTATGATGTTTTTATGCCTTACTATACTGTCTTTTTCACCAGTTTTTATGCCATACTATTCCATGCCATTTTTATGACTTTTTATGCCTCACTATACTATGTCGTTTTTATGACTTTTTATGCCTTTCTATCCTGTGTCATTTTTATGACTTTTCGTGCCTTACTATACTATGTAGTTTTTATAAATTTTTATTCCATACTATACTATGTAGTTTTTATGACTTTTTATGCCTTACTATACTGTGTCAATTTTATGACTTTTTATGCCTTACTATACTATGTCATTTTTATGACTTACATACAATGTCTTTTTCACCAGTTT
>NW_019458711.1:0-581 GCF_002814215.2 Seriola lalandi dorsalis | reverse complement strand
ATATTGTATTATGGAAGCGAATATTAATAGATGAAACAGTGAAAGACTATCTCTATTTATTTGAAAAAGAATTCATGTCTGGATATTTTCCAACCCATATCATACCCACATCCGGCATCCAGCTTCAGGTAACTACTTCTCAATCACCTGACATTTAATGCTACTATAATGAAACTACTACTAACTACTAATTGAAATTCAAGGCATTAAACTGAAACAGATATCAATTTTTAATGAGTTCAGCTGTACAAAAGAACTCAACAAATGAAGTCAAATGAACCCTACAATAATCTGAGTCACACTGCAATTTCCTTTGTAGGCTGTAATGCGGTTATAAATGTAGAATTTCAGGTTTTGCCAGTCCCGGTTCTTAAGAGCATCTGGTTAGGCCCTTAAACACTTCTCACAGTCACTCTTTGCTGGTACAATACAAGATCTGATGAATCGATTCATGTGCCTTTCCACCACCTGCCCCTCTGTCTGCTGCCAGGGTGTTTTCTTCTTCTGTGTAGCTTTACCTTAAAGTGGAGAAAAATAAAAATTTGTAATTGAAAGTGTAAGGAAGAGTGTGTGCTGGAATT
>NW_019458710.1:0-575 GCF_002814215.2 Seriola lalandi dorsalis | reverse complement strand
TGTTTTTTTTGCCTAAATCACCCCCTCATGATGCTGGCCACCTCTGGTAAAATCGCCTGAATCCTCAGTTGAGAGGAACATGCAATTCTACCCCCGGTTGTATAATGGCCTATGTCAAAAGTGTGACTCTTTTGTTGAGTTTTTTGTGTTTCCTGAAAAACCTGAAAAAATGACTTAGGCCATTATTTTAAGAGGGTGTCGATATTATATCTTATAACCATCTTGTATGGATATAAATGGTCCCAAGAAGATGAATCCTAATGTTCTCTATTACTATACTACACTACCACCATCAGGTCAAAATTTCCCCTTGACCAAAACAAATGGCTGGATATTTGTGTCCCACAGAGGATGAATCATAGTCATTTGAAGACTATGATATTCATGCTCTAAACCATTGTTTTATATTGTAAGGTGTAAGAAGTAAACATTTAAGTATCTGGTGGGGCTGTAAGCTTTTAGTCTTGTTCCTTCAAAGATGTAATTTGCCTCAGCTCAATGTCTTGGAATCACCTTTTTTTTTAATTGAATAACATAACACACATAGGTTTTTACACACACACACACACACACAC
>NW_019458709.1:0-497 GCF_002814215.2 Seriola lalandi dorsalis | reverse complement strand
CTCTTGCTCTCTCCCTCTCACTGACATACTCCCCCGCACATCCAGAAAACTCTCTGAATGTGTGATGTAGGTGAGGAGGTGTGTTTGTATCTGGAGCGGAGGGAACTGAAAAGGGAAAAAAGTGAAACGCCAAAGCAAGTTTATCCAAGTTTAGAAACCACGCGTGTTCGTGGCAGCTGCACTGTTGCAGCTCTGTCTTTCTACATACAGTTTGCCTTGACTTTTGTTTACCCTTGTTCAGAGCAAGAGACCACAGAGAAAGAGAGAGCACCTGTAAAATACTGCCCTTCACCTGTTAAATTATCAACATAATTATAACTAAGATTGGGTTTCTGCTATGACCATCTACTAGCCTACATGTGGTCTCCTCTTTCTCTCCATGCAGTTGCTAAAATAGTTAGAAATAAGTTATATAATACACACACATACACACACACACATATATATATATATAGACACATATACATATATATACACACATATATATATATATATAT
>NW_019458708.1:0-587 GCF_002814215.2 Seriola lalandi dorsalis | reverse complement strand
ATGTGGATTCAAAAATCTGGGACAGTGACCACTGCTATTCATAGTGAATGAGACCTGGTTTAGCAGCTGTGTTTGTGTTTCCTGGCAGCAGATATGTCAGAAAACTACGGAGCAGGATTAGGGCCACATGTGAATTTCTTTCTTTTTTCTTTTTTTTTTTTTTCTAGAATTCTGACTTTAAACTCAGAATTCTGAGATTAAAGACAGAATTCTAAAAATAAAATAAAAACATACATACATACATACACTCTCATAGTTACTCAGAGTTCCCAATCTGTTCAGTATTTATTGACTGTTCATATCAGATCAGTGATGTCACATCTTGTTTGGTTCATTTCCTGATTTAAATCTTATTTGAAACCTTGTAGTTTCTGGTGTTAAGTTGTAATATTATTTTTCTACCTTTTCATTTTAGAGAGTTGCATTTAATTGACATGGTGACCTGGCATAAAATAAGAGGTAAATATTCCATCACATTGTTTGTACTGCTATGGAAGTTTTTCTTTCTTAGTTACGCTCCCTGATTTTATAAATGTTCTACAATTTTGCAGTTTTCCACAGCTGCTACTTTATATCTGGGACATGTG
>NW_019458707.1:0-581 GCF_002814215.2 Seriola lalandi dorsalis | reverse complement strand
AAATTGAAGAACCTCCAAATGTTCCTCAAGGAAAATTATGTCTTAATAGACAAAAAGAGTTGCAGAGTTCCCCAAGAGACCTGAGACCATTGTGTTTTGCCTCCTATACTGAAAAAAGTGATTCCTCTTAATATTCTATTCCCTACGAAGCAGTACATGTTGACTGGTTCTGGTTTGTTACAATGTGTGCATTTCCCAATTGGATGCTTGCTTATCCTATGTAATGTATGTTTGAGTCCTGTATGACAGTTTGTTTACCCAGAATATCCACCTCTTCATTTTCCTCTATACCAACTTGAGCAGGGACCCAAAGGAAGTGTGTAGATATACCCTTAATCTCCATTCTGTACATTATAATGTATATTTAATTGATGAGGTCTGTTCTTAGTGATCTGCTTGTTTTTCTGCTTGTAAATGCTGAGTAGCTATCAGATGTTATCACAGTGTTTTTATCTCCTTTTCCTCTATCCACTGCAGGGCCAATAATATTGCCAATAGCTCTGTTGTATAAACTGACACATGATATGTCACCAGGGTTGGACAGCAACTAAGTACATTTACTTGTACTTAGTTTTTGGAAA
>NW_019458706.1:0-577 GCF_002814215.2 Seriola lalandi dorsalis | reverse complement strand
AAAATGTTTTTTTTGCCTAAATCACCCCCTCATGATGCTGGCCACCTCTGGTAAAATCGCCTGAATCCTCAGTTGAGGGGAACATGCAATTCTACCCCCGGTTGTATAATGGCCTATGTCAAAAGTGTGACTCTTTTGTTGAGTTTTTTGTGTTTCCTGAAAAACCTGAAAAAATGACTTAGGCCATTATTTTAAGAGGGTGTCGATAAGATGATATGTAATATACTATATTTATAGCCCAACTAATACTGGTATATCTGGTGGTGTTAATGTTTTTTTCGTGTATTTTTTTCCTATATAAATTTTACAGTTAAAAAAACAAAGTTCTCAGTCTCTAAGGACATATTTTGTATAATAAACAGCAATGCAATACCTGCAATAAGCTAATATTTGCCATCATCTGGGCCAGGCTGATTTATTGGTGAGGCTCTGTATACTGTATATAGTTGTATTTCTACAGGGGTGTTATGATGCTACATCATTGGTGCTGTTGTATTGTAATACCCTAGACAGTACTTTGGATGTAGCTGGCCTAGCTACATTTATCTGCTGATGAATATGCTGTTTCTAAAAACTC
>NW_019458705.1:0-576 GCF_002814215.2 Seriola lalandi dorsalis | reverse complement strand
GGAGGCAGTGGCCTTGCATATAATGTCTTTTCATATTTTAAAACAGGCTTTTCCTGAACAACTGAACAACTTGCTTCATTAAAGTGAACAAAGCTTGGTCTTGAGTTGATTCAGAGTGTTTTTGATGGGGTTTGTGTATTTTCATGTAGCTATCCATCTGACCCATGAGAAGTCTGCAGCAGAGGACAACTGCTTAGATCTCAGTCCATGTAAGTCTCAGGGAAATTACAGTGAGCCTCATTACCTCTGTTGGTTTTAGTGGAAATTCAACATATCTTAACCTCACCTGCAGCCGCGTTTAATTAGATCCTCAGGTCAAATACCAAATTATGTGCAAGAAGATACTTTTCTATTAGCACGAATGGCAAGAATGGGTTGTGGAGTTTTGCTTCCTGGAAAATAAATTATTTGAATAATTAAGGGCAATTTGGGGATCATTATAAACACTAACTAGGAAGCTTAGAAGTCAAGTCTGGGGTTTGGATAATTCCAAGGATTTATAAAAGGCTATTGCAATAGTGTACAAGCTGGATTTGGGATACCTACTAGGCTTATAATTATTTATAAAACTTAAAG
>NW_019458704.1:0-634 GCF_002814215.2 Seriola lalandi dorsalis | reverse complement strand
TTTTTAGAAATGTCATAGTTTAGTATGGCAAAAAAAGTCATAGTATAGTAAGTCATAAAACATCATATTATAAGAGGTCAGGACTTGAACCTGGGACCTTAGGACTGTAAAACAGCAATCATAACCATTGTACCACCATGCCTGCTTCTCCTTGTTTAAGGAAACATAATAATGTCATGGTATAATATGGCAAAGAAAATTAAAAAAACTACGTAGTATAATATGGCATAAAATGCCAAAAAAGGTTCTAGTATAATATGGTAAAAAAATTAAAAATAAAACATCATAGTATAGTAAGACATAAAAATGTCATAGTATGCTAAGGCATAAAACGCCATAGTATAAAAATTCGTAAAAACAACATAGTATAGTATAACACAAAAGGCCAAAAAATGTCAAATCTTGAAATTTTTATGACATATTATACTATGACATATATATGTCTTCCTGAGCAAGAACCAGCAAGCCTGGTGGTACAATGGTTAGCGCTGTTACTTTACAACTCGAAGTTGCCTGGTTCTAATTCTCTTCCTTTAAGTGTGGTGTTTACGTTTTCTCCATGTGCGTGGGTTCTCTCCGAGTCCTCTGGCTTCCTCCCACAATCCAAAAACATGTACATTAGGTTAACTGGCTA
>NW_019458703.1:0-618 GCF_002814215.2 Seriola lalandi dorsalis | reverse complement strand
TCGCCATCTTGGCAGGGTCTGACTCCGCCCCCTAACTCCCAACTAATCCAAATATGGTCAAAGAGGAGGGGTGTGTGTGGAGCTGAGACTTTGGAGCATGACGGTTTGTGTCAATCATACGCTCACCCACATGTCACTCAAAGAGGCCACACCCTCAATTCTCCATAACTTTAGTCCTTGATAAAATGTGAACAGGTGAGTTATATAAACAGGTGAGTTATATAAACAGGTGTCATGAAGGAGGAAATTAGCTGAGGAAAAGATCATTAACCCTTTAAAAAGTCTGAATGATCTCAGAACGTCAGCGTCCTCCTGTCGTGGTCTGAACGCCGCTCGCTCTCAGTGCAGATCCTCGCTGCTCTACATGCGTCTGAGAGGAGCAGCTGCTCCGGGCTGTTGTAAAATCCCTGTGAAACCAGTTCTCGAGTGGCTCATTACTCAGCTGTGTGTGTCGGCATGAGGGGAAGACGTCGTGTTGGCTCCGGTTCAGACACTTGTTGGCGTTCCTCGAGAATAGCGCAGAGTGCTAAGTCATGTTCATTTCACCAGCTGCGTCCAAATGATTTATAGCGGGAGGATAATGTGACGCTACAGGAATAGAGCCTGAGGGGGCGTCGG
>NW_019458702.1:0-450 GCF_002814215.2 Seriola lalandi dorsalis | reverse complement strand
AATAGAAGTACCGTAAATGTAGTAGTACCGTTAAAATCTGAACGATACCCATCTCCATCAGCAGCAGAGGGAGGACGACGGAGGAGATGAATAATAGTGACCGATGTCTGTGTTCTTCATTCAGCTTCACTCCGTGTTTTCATGTCAGGAATATTATTTAGTTTATTGACATTTTTCATTTGTTTCCAGAGAGATATTACTAAGTTTATATACAGTGACTTCGCTGCTGTTACATTATTGTTGCTGCTGTAGAAATGATTTTCTAGTCCTTTAGGACTGTAAGCTATTGTCATGGTTTGCTATGGCAGACACTTTTTGTTAGTTTTGTTTTGGAGTTTTTGCACTTCCTGTTTTATTTTGTATTTGTTTCCTTGAGTGTCTGTGTGTTGCTTCTTGTCATGGTCCTGTTTCTGTGTAGTGATTGTCTGCCCCGCCCTAATGTGTTTCACC
>NW_019458701.1:0-593 GCF_002814215.2 Seriola lalandi dorsalis | reverse complement strand
TGCAATATAGTATAAGTCATAGAGATGGTCATAATACAACACGCTGTAAAAGTGTCATGGTATAGTAAGTCATACCAAATGTCATGTGAGTGTGATGGTCGCTGCCTGAATGTAGTTGTCGTGGACAGTTGCTGCACTTCTGTGTCCTGGAGGGAAACAGAAGGAGGCGACCACATCAGCCAGATGTGGAGGACCTGGGCTGCGTGCTCCTTCGACACAAAGGCACAGACTCACATCGCTCCTCCCTCTCTCACCTGGACTCATCCCTGTCAGCGCCAACATGTTTTCTTTTTTTGGCTACGATTCATTATATTCACACAAGCAGGTTCACATCACTGATATCACTGACTGACACACTCCATATATTTGTTCATTTAATTATAATAAATATTCTAATCAATCGTCATCAATCATATATAGTAAAGCATATAAATGTGAAAAAACATCATAGTATATTTAGGCATAAGAACGTCAATGTATAATACAGCATGAAAAGTCAAAAAACATTATATTAAGGCATAAAAACTAATAAGACTTCTTAGTATAGTGCGGTATTAAACGATGCAGTATAGTTAGGAATAAAAAGTCAGAGT
>NW_019458700.1:0-512 GCF_002814215.2 Seriola lalandi dorsalis | reverse complement strand
TTCAAAAGAAAATGTTCTTCCTTCCAGCAGAAAAATTTGGTGCCAAGATAAAAGGTTTATTTAATTGTGTTTTCTCTAATAGTATCCTCATATGTTTCTTATAATCTGTTTTGTTATAACTTTATTGTCAAAAAAAAAACAAAAAAGCATTTTAATCCAGACAGACGGGTAAGAAATAAGCTTCTTTATTCGATCTGACAAAGAAACTCCAAGTACTGCTAATGTAGAAAACAGAGACACTCTTCTTCTTCTTCTTCTTCTTCTTTCACTCAGCACAAACAGTACGGCGTCTCCACTGAGCTAGGACACACAGATCTAACAACAATACAAACACATACACATCTACACAATCACATCCTGCACAATGGCTCCAAATAATCTCTTAAAAGTGCACAAATGAACGAACACAACTGCATCCGAGAACTTCAGAGGAAATATTAGTGCGGTGAAAAACTGAAAACGCATGGCAAAGTCCAAATCATTACAGACGCCAGTGTAATGTTTCGAGGACA
>NW_019458699.1:0-553 GCF_002814215.2 Seriola lalandi dorsalis | reverse complement strand
GAGCAGCAGTGAGCTCAGACTCTGACACCGAGATTAACTTGTTGCTGCTGAACGCCTCTGTTGACTCATGTCATCAAAGGTTCAAGTCCCATGTGAGTAATGTGAATCTTCTCTGTATCATAAGTGCTAAGAATGAGTGTACAACATGTAAGTATTAGTATTATGTAGACACTAAAGTACTGCTCGGCTCGTACAAGATACATAACAGCTTCCCTGTGGTGAAGATACAGTTTAAATACCTTCAGACTGGCTTTCAGCGCTTTGTGTAATTTTAACAGACTTAAGATTTCTGAGTGCGTGTGGAAACGGATTTTATTGAAGTGACATTTAAAGAGACAAAAATGGCGAAAATGTTGCTTACTGTGAGAAAACAGCAACAGGTCAAAGTTTATGGATTTGTTTCTATATTTAGTAACTTCCAGAGCCTTTAAAAGCACATGCTGCATGTTGACAGAAATACTACACAGATACTTCATGCCAGAGGTTTCCCAACTGAGAAGCCCACACAGCTTATGGTGGCACTTGAGCAGACTTCACTTTAGCCGGCTTCTAG
>NW_019458698.1:0-522 GCF_002814215.2 Seriola lalandi dorsalis | reverse complement strand
GGGGGGTAATTGCAGAGTCTCCTTTAACTTTCAGCACAAACACTGAGATAAGGAGAAACACTTCCAGTTTATCTAGAGGGAGGGGAACAATCCAGCAAGAGACAGGTGAGCAGGTGAGCAGGAGGACAGGTGGAGCAGTGAATAAGAAACAAGAAAAGCAGGAAATGAAACGAATGAAGCTGAAATCCGTTCAGACCTCCACCTCCACCTCCATCTCCACCTAATCAAACATGACAGCTCAGATCGGATCCAGAGAATCCGGAGAAACTCAACGTTTTTCATGTCCTACATTTTAAACAGCTGCATTGTGAACAGAACTTTGTAGTTTCTGTCATTTTCATCCAATAGAGGCTCTGAGCCTCTCTTCTGATTGGCTGACTGTTTGATCCAATAAAAATACAGCAGATTTCAGGTAAAAACACTCAGAGAGACCAAATCCTGCAAGGTTTGGATGGTGGGTCCAGGTGGGCGGGGCTTGGTGACTGCTTTGTTGTGACATCACAAAGTTCCAGAAGTCCTGAC
>NW_019458696.1:0-539 GCF_002814215.2 Seriola lalandi dorsalis | reverse complement strand
TCTTAAATTTATCAGTTACTTGACTTAAAATAACAGTGAAAGGACTTCCTCTTCTTCTTCTACTTCCACTTCTTCTACTGTGACGGCCTCCCTGAGTGGGTACCAAATTAAGACATTAATACCTTTTTAATGCTACCTGCAATTATATGAGAATATACTGTAACGCTTCAGCGTGTATACTAAAGCAGATAAAAAAGCATTATTGTGTTTATCACTTTCACTGGGGGAAAACACTGAAACACACAATTTCATTAGACCCACAGCAGCAATAAAAGTCTCCTCACATGGTGAATATAGACCATACCCTCCTGTCTGAGGGGTGTATTATAGAACGTGTGTGTGTGTGTGTGTGTGTTTGTTCATACTGCAGTTAAAACTGTAATGGTTTGTCAGCCAGGTTAACCTGGCTCAGGTACAAACAGTGAGATATTAACACTGGCTAATCTCTATCAGCCGATGCACTGCCATTAAACAATGTGATACAGTGACCAATGTCCACATCCATATCAGTGTGTGTGTGTGTGTGTGTGTGTGTGTGT
>NW_019458695.1:0-538 GCF_002814215.2 Seriola lalandi dorsalis | reverse complement strand
CCTCCCAAGTAGAAAGAAAAACCATGTTGCTACTTTGTAACAAGCTGTAGGCTCACCAGGCCACCGTCTAACACATACAGTACCTTTGATCAAAACCAGCCTTCTTACCTCAAGCTCTCTGCAGCATGTGTCTGCCCAGCCGTTGTAAAGTCCTCACTCTGCAATTCACCTCTGTCTGCCTTTATATAAATGAAAAAATTGGACCTGCAGTGGAGCTATTTTTCTACGGCTGCTTAGTGTTAGAGATCACATTACAATAATGTACATTGTGGAATCTTTATTTTTTTCTCATCTTTTTATGATGTGACTAGTGTGTATTGTAGTGTGGCATGAGCAGGGTGGATGCTTACACTCGGATGTCAAATATGTTTGAGAGATTTATATAGTTGCTCAACAACGCCACCCTGGGAATTGCACCCAGGGAAATTCGGTTCTAACTACTAGACACACAGGTTCGTTCTATTCAGGTGGCATGAGACGGGGTTCGAGGTATAAAAATATATTTTATTACAATTGGTTAAAATAATTAACAATCAAA
>NW_019458694.1:0-630 GCF_002814215.2 Seriola lalandi dorsalis | reverse complement strand
TCCCCGGGTCACAAATCGCAAGTTTGCCGAGCTTTACGACATTCAGCACCTCGAGCCTCAGAGACCCTCAGTTTGGATCAAAATGAAAAATAAACTTTTAATGAGGGGAAAAATAAACCTGAGGAACCCCAGGAAGACGGACAGAGCTGGCTCCCTCTTCCAGAGCTGACAGACATGCAACAGATGCATGATTTCATCAGCACAGCTTCCCCCGGGAGTTACATCCATATTGGATTAGATTCCACACCTTGTGATGCTGGTCACTCACACTGACATGAAGGGAAACAGACAGAAAAGCAAAATGCTCCAAGTCGTTATTTTTGCTAACTAAGAATGACTTGAAATAGCATCGTCATACAAAGACAGGATTTGAATGTTTGTCTTGCAGACAGCACATTCACAGTAATCTCATTGATGTTTTATTTAGTAAGTGTAGTGCAGTAAGTGTAACCATGTATTAACTGTAGTTTATTTGCCATAAGTACAGTCTTCCCATACTACAGTCGCACGCACAGACAGAGTAGACAGACGGCGCTATATATATAAAATTACAGTTAATAGAAACACTTTTATTCATTTAATTTACGTATCTGGCGAGTTCCAAATACATTATACACAAAATTCATAGAC
>NW_019458693.1:0-543 GCF_002814215.2 Seriola lalandi dorsalis | reverse complement strand
ACAGACCGGTGGCCCTCACATCACACATCATGAAGACCCTGGAGCGGCTGCTTCTCCACCTTCTGAGACCACAAGTTGAACATACACTAGACCCCCTACAGTTCGCCTACAAAGAACATATTGGAGTGGATGATGCTGTTGGGTCTGAGCTCTGTCTCACACGTACTTTTATGTTAACAGTACCTTGCCTCATGAGCTGGACACCAAATATGTTGGATTTCGGCTGGCTATCAATTTATTGGCTATGATAAATTAAGAAAATATTAATATTAAAAAATATTAATATTAAATAATAACTTTAAAATTAATTAAAGTTCACGGGCACCAGCCTAAAACTAATAGGCAAAATAGCCAATATGGGTTTCAGTCTCAATTTATTACCATGAATCTGGAACTCTGATTAACAATTAGTTTACTAACTATAACCAAATGACCATATCAACAGTAAGTTAAAGTTGAATGTAGCACCAGTATCACACCACTTACTGCGCCACTGGACCAGTTCTAGGCTCTAAGGAGTGGGGAGCAAAAAATAATTAGACC
>NW_019458692.1:0-583 GCF_002814215.2 Seriola lalandi dorsalis | reverse complement strand
AAAAAAGAAAATTCCTAATTTTACGGAATATAACTCTAAGTTTTCTAACAGTAATTTTCTGTTTTTTAAAATTGTGTAAAAGTCTGTAAAATGACAGAAATGATGTGAATTAACAGCCAAACTTCTATTTCAAGCATTATGCCAATAATAATCAATTACATTTATTTCCCCTTATTGTAAAGACAAATTACTGTTTTATTTATACAGTAATTTTTCTGCTTTCTTAAATTACATACAAATCATGTAAAATGACAGCGATTATCTGTAATTAAAAATGTAGCTTGTTATTATAAAGGTTAATGTCCATACGAACAATTTAAAGATCTTCTCTGTAATTTCAGGGTAAATCTTATTAGTTTTACATTTATGTGACTTCTACATTCAAACTTTGTGATTCTGGATGAAATGTAACTTCAAAGATTCAAACAAAAAAAGTTTGAAATACTGGAATGTATCCCAGCATGCACTGGGAGGAAAGCAGGATGATGGTATTATTTATACCAAGTATTATTTTACATCTCTACTATAATTTCTACTTGTTACTAAATAAGATTTATCCACCTCTTTATGATGCAAACTTGTC
>NW_019458691.1:0-575 GCF_002814215.2 Seriola lalandi dorsalis | reverse complement strand
GACACAGATATTATTCAGTTTGACTTACACTTCCCAAGGAAATGATAACATCCAACATCCATAAAACTGCTTGGAAACAAGAGGAGAGACCCTGAGAACATTCAGACGGTAAAATAGGAATAGGAATCCAGAACCTTTAATGGTCATTGATCATTTTTTAATTTTCCTTTCATCACTATTTTTGTTTGAAACCAAAAACTAATTCATATGGGTTTTTTTTATTTTCTAATTCTAAACAAAAAACAAAATCACATGCTCTATTCGTTTTTCTCATTTGGCAGAGACAGTCGATTGGTGAACAGACAGGAAAAGGAAGTGAAGCGTAAAAAAAAAGGTCCAAAAATAAAAGCCCAGAGGATATAAAAGTGTAAGCAAGCACAGGATCTACAACAGGGTAATGTTTGAAGATAGATAGATCCATGTGATGTTTGATGCTGACACAGTCACACAGTCAGAGGCGTTTCACAGGCCACGTGTTACCAGCTCGTTTCTAAACCCTTTCTGCTGGTGTGGACTGGAAACGGCCTCACAGCTCCATGAGCTGATGCAAATAGCAAATATAACCGTAAGCTTAA
>NW_019458690.1:0-495 GCF_002814215.2 Seriola lalandi dorsalis | reverse complement strand
TCAGTTCATAATTAAATATCTCAGATACTATTGGTTGGATTGCCATGAAATTTGGTGCAGACAAAGATCAATGGTCCCCAGAAGATGAATGACTGGGCTGATCCCTTGAGGTAGACAATTTTGGTTTTAGGTAAAATATCTTGTGCCCCACATTCAGTACAGGCCTTGAATTTGTGGATCCCCTGACACCAACAAGTGAAATGCTAACAAGAATCGGTGTGACTACGTGTTGAGCGAGAATGTAAGCATGCAGTTGAAGCTCATAGATCTGCTAGCACGGCCGTAGACTCCTAAGCTTAATTCATACTCTGTGTTCGGGGGGTTACAGTGTGGCTTCAGACTCATGTAGCTAACATAAGCTTCTTAAGAAATGTCTCAACACACCGGGGCTACCCAGTGGAGATGTCAGGAACTGCTCCGCTTGGGTAGGTTGAGTTTTCTCTGATGCTGGTGGAGATTGTTGATACAGACAGACTTTTCACTAACACTGATCTA
>NW_019458689.1:0-512 GCF_002814215.2 Seriola lalandi dorsalis | reverse complement strand
AAAATACCAGTATTATCAACTGAAGTGTCTTTTTCACACTTTATCTGCTGTCAAACAGACATTTACTTTGGAACTACAGTTAGTGAATCATTGAACTATTGAACTATTACTACACATAAGCAAACCTACACGTGGCTCTAACTCAAGCAGCTGATACAGTGCATGCCATAGTAAAGGTCTGTTTGAGACTGAAAATATTCAAAATAAAGCGACACTTCAACTAATATCAGCTTCTTTCTGTGGGAATTTCTTAAAGTAGCTAAAACATGTTTTTCTCCTGTCACTGCTATCGCTTTGATATGACACATGAAGGGCTGGTGTTGATGGTATTGTTGGTTCTGTTTAGTGAATCTGAATCCAGTATTGAAACTGCTTATCAAATCTGAATTCTAATTAGCTTTCAGAATTGGTAAGTAACTAAATTTGTAAATAACTTAATCTCTTGGGGTTTTATTTTTGTGACAACCAGTGAATGCAGCGCCCTGACACAATCGCTCTGTCTCTGATTTTGT
>NW_019458688.1:0-585 GCF_002814215.2 Seriola lalandi dorsalis | reverse complement strand
ACAAAACACAGAAAAAACACAAGAGAACACAACAAAAATCCCAGGCTTAGAGGCAGGAAAACCAGCAGGCCCCATGCTGAACGTCTCTGCCCTTCTGAAGCTGGCACCAGAGTTTTATCCTTTTCTTCCCTGGCCAGGGGGATCTCGTGGAGTAACCAGGCTGGGCCTGGGTGGAGCTACAAGTGAGGCAAAAAAAAGTCATAGTATTCTAAATCATAGAATCGTCATATTTTAGTCAGGAATAAAAAGTCACAGTATGGTAAGGCATAAAATTTTATTAAAATGTTATACTATAGTAAGGCATAATAAGTCACAGTATAGCAAGTCATAAAATGTCATGGTATAGTATTGCATAAAAGATCATCATTTCATATTATATTAAGGAAGAAAACGTCATATTATAGTTAGACATAAAAAGTCATAATACAGTAAGACATAAAATGTCATGAAATTGTCATAATATAGTATGTGCAGAAACATGTATGAATGGATGTATTTACATTTAAATTAAACTAAGAGTAAGAGATCAAAGAGTAAAACTTTTAAGAAATTATCTCTTGTTATAATAACTAACACATAAACATC
>NW_019458687.1:0-666 GCF_002814215.2 Seriola lalandi dorsalis | reverse complement strand
AGTTTGTATGTGGCTCAGTGATGAATATCAGCCAGTGACATCCCATCCTCAACCTTTCTCATCCTAATTATCTTTCCAGAGCAGGGGAGACGGATTTGGTGTGTTTCTGAGCAGACTGGCATGAGCTCAGGTTCTTGCTGGTGAATAATGGCTTCCTAATGGCAATATTAACCTTCTGAACAGACAGAAGTGCTTAATGTCTCCTATGATTAAGCCATGAGAGCTGTAATGTCAGAGGTCAGATGCTCGAGGCGATGAAGGGAATTATCAAGACAATGTGCGAGTGATGATTTAAGCACAGCCAATTGTACAGTGTGCTAATATAAACTGCAGAGTCATATTTTCTTCAAGTGTAGCTCACTGTATAAACTCGCACTCAGGAATGAGGTGGAGAATAAGGACACCATTTCTACCTTTTCATTTGGGCAGCAAAATATCCATTTAAATTCACTGTACATATTGTACAGGATAATTCAGCTTATTTTCAATCTCATCTATATGTTCAAATCTAATATTAACCTGATATACTGAAAGCAGTTGTAATCAAAATGTTCATATTATGATTTATAATATTAATATTTGTATTTATATGGGTCACATGACTACTAATATGTGAGGACACAGTAGGTGACCTCTAATACTACTAGCTATAGTAATTATGACTGG
>NW_019458686.1:0-697 GCF_002814215.2 Seriola lalandi dorsalis | reverse complement strand
ACACACACACACACACACGCACATACACAAATAGACACAGTATCCACAGTGTGGAAATCAGACACAAATGCTGTTTAAGCTGGTATGCCATCACCCGACACATACACAAACACACACACATACATACACACTTTTGCAGTGTGCAAAATGACTTTCTTTAAAGGGCTCAAACATGCACACACACATACACACACACAAATGTGCACACAGGCTCACTTTCCGCCGCATACCTATCTCCATGCTGATTTGCTATTCCCAGCACAAATATACAGACCGATGCATGCACAGACACACACACAAACACATGCGTGCACACACACACACACACACACTCACTCACCTTTGTATATTTATGTATTTTATGGCTGTCACACACAAGGACACGTAATCATATTTACACATGGATACATACATTAAACAAACATGTATATATGTTTTAAGCCCTCATAAACACACACGCACACATCTTGTGCAGTGCAGTGGTCAGTGGTGGTGTCTTTCAGATGATGGGGACTGAATCATCTAAGTGTAAAATGGCAGCAGACAGACTGATAGTCAAAGCTCATTGTCTATACATACAGTATAGGAAGGTGTTGTGTACTTGACATGTGAAGGTGGAGGTTTGGTCGGAGTAAACCGTTAAGAAGCACTGTATGTGTAGCTGTAGGTGCATTTGTGATTTATGGCTTTTCAACCC
>NW_019458685.1:0-566 GCF_002814215.2 Seriola lalandi dorsalis | reverse complement strand
AATAATAACCTTTCTTTGTATGGTACCTTTCATACAGGAAATGCAGCACAGAGAAATTACATGCACCAGCTGCTTCACATAAAATGAACATAAAGACATTAATGCAAAATGAGATGGAATAATAGTAAAATAATGACATAGAAATAAAAAAATAGAAATAAATATTAAATAAAATATATCAACTTTAATTAAATTAAACGAAGTGGCGTCCATAATATGAATACGTTGATCAGCCAGTAGAGGGCAGTATAGCACTAACATCTGCAGACTGACGACACGACTGTTGCAGATACTCAGATCAGTTACACTCAGTCAGGCTTATTTGACTCATATTAGATCACTGTCAGTGTCAGTAACACTGAGCGGACTGTGTTTGCACAAATATTCTTAATTCAAATTTACACGCAGACCACTTTCTTCTTCTATGGTGCACTGTTGAATAAATAGAACGTGCACAGAAACAGATCAGCAGTTGCTCAGTCGTTCCTACTCAGGGGCTGAAATACAATTTTGAAAGATCAATAGATGATCAGTTGTTTGGGAAAGCAAAAAAAACAAATCATATT
>NW_019458684.1:0-646 GCF_002814215.2 Seriola lalandi dorsalis | reverse complement strand
CAAACAGTCAAAACAAGTTTCTATCATTTATATAGAATTTATAATTAAAGAATTCAATCTGTTCATTATTTTATGTCACATTTTTGGCTCATTTTCATTTATAGGAAAGAAAATGTCTTGTTCAAAAAGCCACGATTTACAATAACTAAATAACTTTGCACTTTTTAAATAAAACCAACTGGAACAAACAACAATCTTCTTAAAACTCCAGCCTGAACAAGCGTCTTTAAAAGGTCGACCCGGCGGTGAGCGGGAGGTCGCTCCATAAAGCTGGAGCTAAAAGTTTCCCTTACGTTTGAGCCTGGATCGAGTTCAGTGTTACAAGAAGAGGAAGAAGAGCAGGAAGGACAAAGGTCATAAGATGTGATCGTGGCGGTGTGTGATTATTGAAGTACTCTGAGTACACGGTGTACTGCATGTGAGTGGTACTGATTCGGCAGCTGAAGAGCCAGATGTTTCCCTCAGGAGCAGGAGGAGACCAAACACTGAGCTGAAAGAGCGGGAACACACTGACTCCTGACGCCGAGCTTTTCCACTCAACGCAGCTGCTGTTTGACACAAATGTCTCTGACAGATGATAAAACATGATTTACATCCAGCTGTCATCAGCTGATCCAGCATCATCAGCAACACTTCACTCACGACT
>NW_019458683.1:0-535 GCF_002814215.2 Seriola lalandi dorsalis | reverse complement strand
CTCACCCTCATCCTCACCCCCACCCTCACCCTCACCCTCACCCTCACCCTCATCCTCACCCTCTCTCTCTCATTCACATTCTCAGGTGCAACGAACGAATACAAAATGCACCAAGATCAATAACATGTATATATTGATGATATGTTTACAGTGTATTATTGGCGTGTGTGCGTGTGTGTGTGCGTGTGTGTGTGTCAGGTTGTGCATGTAGATGTATATTATTGGGCAGTGCGATACGGCCCGTCTCTCTCTCTCTGTTTACTGGCAGCATATTGTTTCCTCCGTTCGGCCAAATTAAAGGGAGATTCCATTAATTTTTCAGCGCGGCTTCTCGGCCCGTCGAGGTCGATTTGCATTTCTATCTCGCAGCTTAACGGACGCTCGTTAAAAAAGAAATGCTGAAATTGTAAATTGCAGAAAGTTTTTTTTTTTCCACAGAAAATCAAAGTGCACTCACTCACTTTTTTTTTCTAACCCTCACCCCACACACACACACACACACACACACACACACACACACACACACACACACACA
>NW_019458682.1:0-531 GCF_002814215.2 Seriola lalandi dorsalis | reverse complement strand
CCTGTAAAGTGCTTTAGTTGGATGTATCGTGGAGTGAATGTTTTTTATTTGTGCGTCCCAGTTTTGTTGTGCTGGAGGAAGATGCACAGTGTGATGCAGAAGTTTAGCAGCATGCTCTTAAAGGCAGAGAAGAAGAAGAGAGCTAGCTAGCAAACCTGCATGTGAACAATGAGGGATGTTAAATAGATTTTAAAACACTGACTTTACAAATGTTTCACGAGGAATATTCAAACTGTGTGTTTTGGTAAGAAATGAAGTAAATAGTAAACATAAATATTGATTGATTGACTTCTTTTATCTGCAATAAAAAATATATACAAAACACACCATTAAAAACACACAACACACATTAGTGCAAATGAGCAGGTAGCAGCAGATATGTTAAATTAACACCAGAGACCAAATCTTACAGGACAACTAAACAAGTGTTTCCTGGTGCAGTCAGTTTTTTTTCTTGGGCATTTTTTGCCTTTATTGTGATAGAAACAGGGAAGTCAGAGAGAGAGAGAGAGAGAGAGAGAGAGAGAGAGA
>NW_019458681.1:0-515 GCF_002814215.2 Seriola lalandi dorsalis | reverse complement strand
TCTCTCCGACAGTTACTGTGTCCGCTCACTGTGACTCAGTATCTACATGTAGTGAACCAGAGGAAAGTTTCTCTGCAACGTTTTCAGGCTCCATCCCAGCGGCTGTCACATTCACACCATGAGTGAGTTTGTTCAGAAGGCCTCTGTCACCATCACGCGGCACGGTCGTGTACTGCACGCGCTCAGATGAAATGTTGGGTCTTTCTCAGTAATAATAATAATAATAATAATAATAATATTAGTAGTTGTTGTTATTATTATTATTATTATTATTATAACATATAAATACATGCATACATAACATGGAGATGCTTTTTGCTGGTTGCTCTCTTCTTAAGGACTTTAGCATTCCAGGTAAGAACACAGGTGGTAACCTTCCTTTTCTTGGTGAACTGCTCACCCATTGTTTGTCCCACTGTTCACATCTCTGTGATTCTCCCTCCATCCATCTTCATGTTTCTTCATCTCATTTTTTACAACCATTTATTTATCAGTTACAAACATTTATAAAAGGA
>NW_019458680.1:0-677 GCF_002814215.2 Seriola lalandi dorsalis | reverse complement strand
TATTATTTTCTTCTTCCATCTTCCCTAGAGAAATGGGAAGGCATTTGACAAACATGATTATCAAACCCATGGAGTGAATTGTCTCTTCTTCTTTGTCTTTTCCTTTTTTTCTTTCAAGTGGCCACACCCCTCTGATGGTCACAGGAACCAATCTGGACGTGGTTCAGGAGCCCAGGATCCGAGTCAAATACGCCGGCCGAGAGTCTGTTAATGTAAGAACCGATATACTGTCTTAACCGCAGAGCTGGTGCTGTGTGTGCACCAGAAAATGCTCCGAGTACAGCTGCTACATACACACGCGGGATAATGTCTAGCTCCCACTTAACTCACTAAATCCTAGTATGCAAGCAAGCTAAGTGATGTTTAGCTTAGGTAAAAAAAAAAAAGGTGCTATCTCTGCTAACAGCCCCTCCAGCTCTCCACGCTTCCCTAACTTCCGCTTGAACCCAGTCGTCTCAGGCGCTCCAGCTACCATCTGAATAATGCAGCCGGCAGTGAGAGTGGACTGCTTGTAGTATTTAATTAAGAGTTTACTGTAAAGTTTCTTCAGGCTAAATCTGAGCTCCACACCCCAGCCCCCACCCGCTAAGCCCTGTTGTTCTTTTACTGCCACTCTGTAGTCATCCTGCATCCAACATTTTTTTTTTTTTTTCTTGTTTAAGGAAAAGTAAGATTTT
>NW_019458679.1:0-624 GCF_002814215.2 Seriola lalandi dorsalis | reverse complement strand
ATTATATAGCGCTTTTCTAGTCTTATTGACCACTCGAAGCCCTTTATAATACATGCCACATTCACCCGTTCACACACACACATTCATACACTGATGGAACAGTCAACCGGGACAATTTGGGGTTCAGTATCTTGCCCGGGGACATTTGCGAGTAGGAATAATACAAAGTAGGAATATTTCCAAGGTACAGTAAGGTAAAAGGGGAAATCATACTCAGGGATTCTGGACCTGAAATCTGCATGGCCCATTCCTTTCCACAAAAGCTCATCATATGGACCAAACCCAAAAATATGTGCTTGGTCCACTGAAACTGATCCACACTTTAGCAGGACCCACCTAATTTGGATTTCTGATGGGGGGTAATAAGGAAAGATCAAAGATCGAGCAAAAATCTCTCCAAAACAATGACATTTCTTTTGATACTTAGAAGAAATGTACTGATGGCTGTCTCTCTTGTTGTCTGTTCCTCATCAGTTCAGCAAATCAGACAAAAACTAAACAACAATCTAAAAACTTTCCTGGGTGATTTAATCAGGGGGGTTGACCACCACAGATTTGAAAACTAGATTACAAACTGTGTGGCAAAGATTCTACGACATACAGCAAAAAGGTTCATTATGGGAC